>NW_026591816.1:4901563-4902710 GCF_907164565.1 Psammomys obesus | reverse complement strand
CTTCCTTCCTTCCTTCCTTCCTTCCTTCCTTCCTTCCTTCCTTCCTTTCTACTCCTTCTAACATTTTTTTTCTTCTTTTTGCTGTGAATTTTTTTCCTTCCAACCTCAAAACAACAGAAATGAATCCCTTATCATTTTTCAAACTTAAAATACCTTTCCGGTATATGTAGAATGGAGAAAGGCACTCTCCATACTGCAACCGATCTGCCAGTTTCTCTTAGTGGTCAAAAGAAACAAAAAAAATGTCAGAACATTGTCCTGGAGATAAGAGTATTGGGAAGGGGGAAAGATGAGCATTTTGACACAAGTGTTTTGTCTCGATTGGCTGACTCACTGGTTTCCTTAGGTGAAACAGTGAAACGTTGTTAGTAAGTTCAGTGGTTTCAGTCCAGTGTTTACTCTGCTTCAGTGAGTTTCTAAGGTCTTTGACTATCAGTGTTTTTCCACCTCAGCCCCACCCACTGCTTGACAGTTGAGATTCTTCTTGTTTTGTTTAGTGCTTTGATAAGTTCTGCACCCATAAAGCTCAACAATTCTAATACCCGTAGTCTTAGATCTATAACAATTTATTAATTTCATACTTATTTTATATTTAAAATTACCCTGCATGTTTATGGCTTCTTATGTAGATTAAATATCCCCAGGCCTTATCTGCAGTGAATATGTGACAGTGTGAAGCTTTCTAAAAGTCATTCTTTGGAATGAAGAGTTGACCTTTAAACCATTAAATTGGGTGATTCATGATGAAACTTGCATATCATTTTCTTATTCATGATCAATACTTGCTAAGGTTCTAATCACACTTCAATTGCTTGGAATGAATATTCTTTTTTTGTATATGGCTATGTTTGTAGCCTGGAAGGGAGAATTTGGTTTGGAAAAAAAGCCAGACTAAGTTTTTTCTGCATTTCCCCCCAGCAACCACAGATAGTGAAACTAGAAGCATAACAAGGCAGGGAAGAGGTGTTTGTCCAAGGCAAGTATATGGGCACTCTCCACAAGGGTCAGTGGTGATGCTCATTTAGTCCACACTTCTGGATACCTTTGCCTTACTGAGCTAGAGCCCAGAAGTGAGACTGAAATATCTATCTATATATCTGTATCTATCTATCTATCTATCTATCTATCTATCTATCTATCTATCTAT
>NW_026591816.1:4885579-4901553 GCF_907164565.1 Psammomys obesus | reverse complement strand
TATCTATCTATCTATCTATCTATCTATCTATCTATCTATCTATCTATCTATTCTTTTATATCATCAACCCTACCAATTCCTGTTCACAAATTATCATTCAAACAAGACATCTAACCTCTTCCTTCTCTGGCTATTATGTATTTGTTCTTCACAAAAACCTCTCAAATATTTCTTGGACAAAAATAGCTCTTAACCAAGAAAATTTAAGAAACTATTTGCATATTGCAAGGCACAAGATATGTGATTAAAAATTCTTATTGCTAAAGTAACTGTCATGAAAACCCTTGTATAAAATTCTCAAATATTCTATTGTTCCTATGAAAAGCAATAATGTACCTAAAGTGATGTGGTCCATTATAAACCTCCTCATGTTTAGAACTGAACTTTGCCTAACCATCTGGGAAGACAGTATGTAAGTTTTATTTTGACATTTGAATGAGCTGCATCATCTCCAAACCCCTAACTTTAGAGATTCTATTTTCTCCACTTATAGCATCTTCTTTAAAAAACACCACTTTAAATGACTTTCCCCCCAACCCTTCATCCAAGATATTACCCAAGGTTAATCAAACCAGCTTTTCTAGACAGACTTCTCATACTACCAGTATCTGTATCTTTTAAGTATTTTTTATTCTTTAAAAAAATTATTAATTACAGTTTATTCAATTTGCATCCCAGCTGTAGCCCCCTCCCTCCTCCCATCCCAAACCCACTTTCCCTCCCTCTTCTCCTCCCTTGCCCTACCCCCAGTTTCCTGATAAGGGGAATTCCACCTCCCATTCCATCTGGCCCTAGCTTATCAGGACTCATCAGGACTGACTGCATTGTCTTCATCTGTGGCCTCGTAAGGCTGTTCCCTCCTCAGGGGGATGTGATCAAAGAGCCAGGCATTGCATTCATGTCAGAGATAGCCTGTGTTCCCTTTACTAGGGAACCAACTTGGTGACTGAGATGCCATGGGCTATATCTCTGCAGAGGTTCTAGGTTATATCCAAGCATGGTCTTTGGTTGGAGAAACAGTCTCAGAAAAGACCCACAGAACAAGATTTTTTGGTTCTGTTGTTCTCCTTATGGAGCATCTGTCCCCTCCAGGTCTTTCATCTCCTCTTCTTTCATGAGATTCCCTGCACTCTGCCCAAAGTTTGGCTATGAGTCTCAGCATCTGCTTCAAAACTCTGCTGGGTAGACTCTTTCACAGGTCCTCTGTGGTAGGCTCCTGTTCTGTTACTTTTTTTTCTCCCTCTTCCAATGTCCATCCCATTTGTCTTTCTAAGTGAGGATTGATCATCTTATGAAGGGTCCTCCATGTTGCTTATCTTCTTTAGGTGTACAGATTTTAGTATGTATATCCTATATTATATGTCTAATATCCATTTATAAGTGAGTATGTACCATGTGTGTCTTTCTGCTTCTGGGATACCTCACTCAGGATTATTTTTTCTAGTTCCCACCATTTGCCTGCATATTTCATGATTTCCTTGTTTTTAATTTCTGTGTAGTTATTCCATTGTTTATATGTACTACAATTTCTGTATCCATTCCTCATTGAGGGACATCTGGGTTGTTTCCAGATTCTGGCTATTATGAATAAAGCTTCTATAAATTGAGCAAATATCCTTATTGTGTATGTGAGCATATTTTGGATATATGCCTAAGAGTGGTATAGCTAGATACTGAGGTAGCATTATTCCTAATTGTCTGAGAATGTGCCAGATTGATTTCCACAGAGGCTGTACAAGTTTACATTACCACCAGCAAAGGAGAAGGGTTCCCCTTTCTCCATATCCTCTCCAGCATGTGCTATCACTTGAGTTTTTTATCTTAGCCATTCTGATGGGTGTAAGGTGAAAGCTCAGGGTCGTTTTATTTTGGATTTCCCTGATGATTAAGGACGTTGTTTATTTCTTTAAGTGTTTCTCTGCCATTCAATAGTTCCTTATTGAGAATTCTCTGTTTATCTCTGTACCCCAATTTTTAATTGGATTACTTGATTTGTTGCTTTTTAACTTCTTTAGTTCTTTACATATTCTGGATATTATCCCTCTATCAGATATAGGTTGGTGAAGAACCTTTCCCAGTCTGTAGGCAGTCATTTTGTTCTGATTACAGTGTCCTTTGCTTTACAGAAGCTTTTCAATGACATGAAGTCTCATTTATTGATTGTTGCTCTTAGAGCCTGTGCTGTTGGTGTTCTGTTCAGGAAATTGTCTTCTGTGACAATGAGTTCTAGGCTCTTCTACATTTTTTCTTCTAACAGATTTAGTGTATTTGGTTTTATGTTGAGGTCTTTGATCCACTTGGATTTATGTTTTGTGCAGGGTGATAAATATGGATCTCTTGCATTTTGCATTTTTCTACGTGTAGACATCCAGTTAGACCAGCACCATTTGTTGAAGGTGCTGGCTTTTTTTCCAGTGTATGGTTTTGGCTTCTTTGTCAAAAATCAAGTATCCATAGGTGTGTGGGTTTATTTCTTGGTCTTCCATTCCATTGATCCACCATTCTCTTTCTATGCCAGTACCATGCAGTTTTTATTAATATTGCTTTCTCGTACAGCATGAGATCAGGGATGGAGTTAACTACAGATGATCTGTTGTTTTACAAGATTGTTTTAGCTATTCTGGGTTTCCTGTTTTTCCATATGAAATTGAGAATTTTTCTTTCAAGGTTTGTAAAGAACTGTGTTGGTGTTTTGATGGGAATTGTACTGATTCTGTAGATTGCTTTTAGCAGGATGGCCATTTTCACTATGTTAATCATACCGATCTGGGAGCATGGGAGATCTTTCCATATTCTGATATCTTCTCGATTTCTTTCTTCAGGGATTTAAAGTTTTTTTTTCAAACAGGTCTTTCAGTTGCTTGGTTAGAGTCAAACTAATGCATTCTGTGTTATTAGTGACTATTGTGAAGGGAGTAGTTCCCTTAATTTCTTTCTCAGCCTTTTTGTCTTTTGCATACAGGAGGGCTTCTGATTTTTTTGAGTTGATTTTGTATCCAGCCAGTTTGTTGAAGGTGTTTATCTGAAGGAGTTCTCTGGTTGAATTTTTGGGGTTGCTCATGTATTCTACCATATCATCTGCAAATAGTGATACTTTGACTTCTTCCTTTTCAATTTGTATCCTCTTCATCTCCTTTAGTTGTCATATTGCTCTAGCAAGGATTCAAGTACTATGTTGAAGAGATATGGAAAGAGTGGGCAGCCTTGACCTGTCCCTGATTTCAGTGGGATTGAGTTAAGTTTATCTCCATTTAAATTGATATTCATCATAGGCTTGCTGTATATTTCTTTACTATGTTTAGGTATGTGCCTTGTATCCTGTTCTCTCTAAGACTTTAACCATTAATGGGTGTTGGATTTTGTCAAATGTTTTTTTGGCATCTCAGGAGATGATCATGTGTTTGTTCTCCTTCAGTTTGTTTATATGGTGGATTACATTGACGGATTTGTGTTTATTGAACCTCCCCTGCATGTGTGAGATAAACCCTACTTGGTCATGGTGGATCATATCTTTTATGTGTTCCTGGATTCATTTTGCAAGTATTTTATTGAGTATTTTTGCATCAATGTTCCTAAGAAAGATAGGTCAGACATTCTTTTATTTTTTTGGGTCGTTGTGAGGTTTAGGTATCAAGGTGACTGTGGCTACATAGAATGACTTTGGCAATGTTCCTTTTGTTTCTATTTTGTGGAATATTGGAAGACATTTGGAGTTATCTCTTCTGTGAACTTCTGGTAGAATTCTGGGCTGAAACCACCTTTCTCTGGGCTTTTTTTAGAATGAAGACTTTTATGATTGCTTCTTTTTCCTTCGGGAATATAGTACTATTTATTCTATTTACTTGATCTTGATTTAATTTTGGTAAATTGAATCTATCAAAAAAATTGTCCATTTTATTTATATTTTCAAATGATTGTTTGGATTTCCTCAGTGTCAGTTGTTATATCTTTCTTTTTGTTTTTGATTTTGCTGATTTGTATAGTTTCTCTCTTCCTTTTAGTTAGTTTGGTTAAGGGTTTGTATAAGGTTATGGGACAAGCTAATTAAATAAAGATGATTAGGCGTAGGACAGATCTTATGTATAAAAGAGGTTTATTAGGTGGATATGGAGAGAGTGAGAGAAGGGAGAGCAGGGATAGCACGACATGATGGGGGAAAGAGAGAGGGAAAGGGAGAGAAGGGGGAAGAGAGGGGGGTGCCCCAATAGAAAAAGGGGAGAAGGCTAAGAGGCCAAGAGAGAAGAGAGACGAAGAGAGGCCAAGAGACACAGAACAAAGAGAGAGACCATATGCCTGGCTGGTCCCTTTAAGGGGCAAGGTAACCACCTGGCAGGTGACACATGATGACATCATAAGTTGCTAGGCAACCCAGAAACAGGTTTTGTTCCAAAATCCTAACATTCCTGCCTTTTTCTATAATTAAAAATGAGGAACTTGGGCTGGTTTTCATGTAAGATAAGTTAAAGTATATGAATTTAGGTTTGTCTATCTAGTTGATTTTCTCAAAGAACCAGCTCTTGGTTTCATTGATTCTTTGAATTGTTTTGTTTCTTATTCATTGGTTTCAGCTCAGAGTTTGATTATTTCTAATTGTCTACCCCTTTTCGGTGTTTCTACTGTTTTTTTTTTTTTCCCCTTAGGACTTTTCAGTGTGCTATTATGTTGTTTGTATGAAAGTCTCGCACTTCTTTCTGGAGACACTTAATGCTATAAACTTTCCTCTCAGCACTGTTTTCATTGGCTCACATAAGTGTGGATAAGGTGAGTCTTCATTTTTATTGACTTTTGGGAAGTCTCTAATTTCTTTTTTTATTTCTTCCCCAACCACACTGTAATTTAGTAGAGAGTTGTTTAGTGTCCATGTGTATGTAGACTTTTTCTTATTTCTGTTGTTGAGGTCTAGTTTAGGCCATGGTAGTCCGATAGGATACAAGGGATTATTTCAGTCTTCTTGTATCTGTTGAGGCTTGCTTAGTGTCCAACTATATGGTCAGCTTTTGAGAAGGTTCCGTGAGGTACTGAAAGAAGGTATATTCTTGAGTTTGGGTGAAAAGTTCTGTAGACATCTATTAGGTCCATTTGATTTAGGACCTCTCTAAGTGCCATTATTTCTCTATTTAGCTTCTGTCTAGTTGATCTGTCCCTTAGTGAGAGTGGAATGTTGGAGTTTTCCACTAGTAAGGTGTGAGATCCATGTGTGATTTAAGCTTTAATAATGTTTCATTTACAAATGCAGGTGCTCTTGTATTTGTGGCATAGATAATCAAGATTGTGTTGTCCTCATGGTGGATTTTTTTCCTTTGATGAGAATGAAGTGCCCTTCCTCATATTTTTTGATTAATTTTGATTGAAAGTCTATTTTATTAGATATTAGGATATCTATGCCAGCTTGTTTTCTGGGGTCCATTTGCTTGAAAAGCATTTTACTCTCTTGTAGTGTTTATCTTTGTTGCAGAGGTACGTTTCTTGGATGCAGCAGAATGCTGGATTGTGTTTCCACAACCATTTTGTTAGTCTGTATCTTTTTATTGGAGAGTTGAGAACATTGATATTGATAGATTATAGTGACCAATGAATGTTAGTTTCTTATATTGTGGAGTTAGTGGTGTTACTGTATTTATGTTCTTTTTCCTTTTAATTTTTTTGTTGTGAATTTATCTACATCCCATGTTTCTTGGGTTTAATTGCATTCGTTAGATTGGAGTTTTCCTTCTAGCGTCTTCTGTAGGGCTAGGTTGCTCTGTAGATATTGCATAAGTTTAGCTCTGTCATGGACTAATTTTTTCTCCATCTATGTTGACTGAAAGCTTTGCTGTGTGTAGTAGTCTGTGGCATCTGTGGTCTCTTAGAGCCTGCATAATATCTGCCCAGGCCCTTCAGGCTTTCATAGCTTCTGTTGAGAAGTCTGGTGTGATTCTGATAGGTCTACTTTTATATACTATTTGGCCTTTTTCCCTTGCTGCTTTTAACATTTTTCTATGTTCTGTACATTTAGTGTTTGATTATCGTGTGATGTGTGGAGTTTCTTTTCTGGTCTAGTCTATTTGGTGTTCTATAGGCCTCTTTTATGTTTATGGGCATCTCTTTCTTTAAGTTAGGAAAATTTTCTTCAAAATATTTTCTGCACCTTTGAGCCTGTAATCTTCTTTTTTATCTATTCCTATAATTCTTAGATTTTTGTCCTTTCATGGTATTCTTGATTTCTTGTTTGTTTTATGTTTGGAACTTTTCTGGTTTTACTTTTTCTTTGAGAGATGTATCAGTTTCTGCAATTGTATTTTCAACCACTGAGATTCTCTCTTCCATCTCTTGTAGTCTGTTGGTGACACTTACTTTTGTGGTTCTTGATCTTTTCTCCAAGTTCTCCAGCCCCAGGGTTTTCTCTGTGCTTTCTTTATTGATTCTAATTTGTTTTCATGTCTTGCACCATTTCCTTAATCTGTTTGAATGTGGATTCCTGTCTTTACATGATGGCCTCTATTTTTTTGTTTGTTTGTTTCCTCTCTATTTGCCACTACTTGTGCCTTTATTTGTTTGGCTGTATTTGCCTATATTTCTTTGAGAGCTTTGTTCCTTTCCTCTTTATGAGGTGAGAGGGTCCTCCAGTTTGAAAGTGGATGTTGGCGTTTCAGCTATAGCTAAAGCAAGAAGGTCACAGGTGCATGTGTGCAAGCACGGGTGTGTTGCGTGGAAGTATGCCTTGAGGGACAGGGTGATTGAGCATGTAGATACCTGTAAGGGTGGAGCTTAAGTGCAGGAGGGGGTTCTGACACTGTTTGTAGATGCAATATGAATGCCCTGAATGCCTCAGTGGCCTACAGGCCTGTAGTACTGTCCTCCCATTATTCAGATCTGTCTGGGCTCCTAGAATTGTTGGCCTGGACTCCACTGGGAGACCCAGAACAGGCTCTTCAATGTTGCTAATGCTGTTTCAAGGATTCCTATATTGCCCACAGTGGGGGTGTTGGTAGGAGGGCTCTGATGTCTGACTGCTAGTGTAGAGGGACCCTGGATCTTGGGCTTTGCATGCACTCAGTAGAAGGTGCACTCACTCTCTCCCAGGCCTAATCAAAAAGCACAGGGATCCCCTGTTCTCTATCTCAGATTTGGGTCTGCAGCGGCAAATGAAAGTGTAGGAGATCAGTCAGCTTTGTGGTGTCCATTGTCTGCTTGCTGGGCTGGGAGACCTGTACTTGAGGTAGCTGCCTCTGCAGTTTCTGCCACCTAACGTGGAGGGTCTGGTTTGAGGATGCCGCCTCTGCCTTCTCAGGTACAGAGCATGGAGGCTTGTGCTTGGGGCAACCTGTTCAGCCACTGCTGATCAGGGAGTCCAGTGCTTGGGGCAAGGGGTCGAATATTCAACACTCTCAGCACCCAAAAACATCCATGGGTGACCTCAATCTAAACTGTCCCAGCTTCTCCTGGGTTGTCCCCTCTTGCCCAGGAGGCCTCAATGCCCCTCCACTCACCAATTTCAGAGTAGAGTTTTGCATCCTGTGCACTCAGATACAATGCATGTTGTTCACAGCTATCTTAGACTTCTTCTTTTAAATTTTTAATTGTACATGTTCTGTTTGCACCGCAATGCGCTTTGTATACACTTGACTCTGAGTTATTAAGGAATAGATACTCTGTGAGGTTTTACAATCTGCTGAGAAGTAGGAGGTTATAACAGGATTCAAGCAATTTTTGATTTATCAGGTTTGCTTTATTTGTCTTAAATTAAGGAATCCAATGGACTCTTACACTTATTTTTAGTTAATTAAACTTTAAAGCATGCCAAACAAATCTAATTTGTTCCAATTTTCTGTCCTCTCATAAGGTGAAGGAGCATATCTTTGTGTTAATAACAGTCATTTAGACACTGCAAAACTATTTTAAACATACAGAATGAGTGTTATTCTTGGACTTAAATTTGAGAAGAGCAACAATTGGAAAAGTCTCAGAAAAGCAAAGATTTAAACATAAAGTCCTACACATCTAAACAAAATTTATAGTACCTGAGTCTTCTACAACAATTGCATATGATATTTCAAATCACATACCAAAACACTAATACACACCCCTAGAAATAGTTATTTTTATGAGAGAATGTAGAGAAATTTTATTCTAGCAATATAGCTGCTTTGGCAAGGTATCACATCCAAAGACCTAGGTCTCTGTGAATCAGCTAGAATACACCCTTAATACACACCTTTAATTCCCCCAGCTGGAATATATACCCTTAATCCCTCTGGCTGGAGTATAGACATGAAGCACCTTTAATCCCTCTGAGTGGAATTTAGTATACACCTTTAATCCCAAACAATGATTTCTAATTAAGTTGCAGACAAAGTGAATAATCAGTGAAAGGTTTGACAGAATGAGTCCAAGATAGGATTTGCCCAGCTCTCAGGGTAACAGATAGAAAAAGAGAAACTACTTAAGAGCAGCACAGAGAGCACAAAAGAGTCCAGTAGAGTTCAGGAGTACAGTACAGTTCAGTGCAGTTGGTTCAGCTGAGTGTAACTGAGTTCCTGCAGTTCAGGTGCTGGAGCTCAGAAGCAGTTTTCCCAAGCAGAGCAATTGAGTCACAAGCCAGTTTGAATCACTCATCTTGGAGAGGGTTTTTGAGGCTGAGTTAAACAAACCAACCAGGCAGCTTAGATTGAACTAGAAAGTGAGAGCTTATTTAGCATTAATTCTCAGAGGTTGAAAACATTCTAGGCCCAGGTTAGCAGATGGAGACTTGAAACTGAAATCTTCAAGGTCCAGATTTGGAGAAGATTGGAGTGTATGGAGGCTAGAGGCTCCAGACTTAGGCCTCAGGGTAGTTAGCTAGGAAATCTGGGCTCAGCCCAAGCCCTGTATTCATAAAGCTTGGGTACAACTCTCATCTCATCCTCTCATCAGAGGAAATTAAAATGACGTTTACAAGAGGAGTTTCAGAGTTTTCCTTTTAATTGAAATGTTTCAAAGATAATTTACAAACATGTCAAAAGGCACAAAGTTAGAACATTTTGGATAATGAGATCCTTAAGTACTTTGGCAAATTGATTCTTACATTTAGTAGAGGAAACACATGGAGAAGGTAAAATTGGAAGCTCTGCTGTCCAGATGATCCCACAGCCCCCATGTGCCTCAAATCCAGTTCTAGGTTTAAGTGAGACTGTGTTTCCTTCAGCGGGTGGGCAGCAGAGGAAGGGAACACCTTTTCTTCACTGTGTCTCAGTGAGTATAGACAGGCAATTTGTGGCGAGTTGAGCTGTTTGCTTAACATTGAGCCACCCCGGGGAGCTAATGGAGTTCAGAACAGGGAACTCAGGGAACAGAGCACAATTCTGGGAAACCAATTTTAACCTTCTATAGCCTCAGAGATGTTCTTAAGTGGAGGGTGTTCAGAACCAGAAGGCAGAAAGCTGAGAAGCTAAAAACTAGTCACTAACAGGATTTGCTTCAGTATCTAGAGGAGACCTCAAGATCTGACAATAACCTTGGGGTTGGACAGCCATGCATCTGAGATCAGGCCTTCTCAAACCACTTCCTTGACTATCTACACATTCCTGCTGCAGAGTCTGAGAACCTGAAGATCCAGCAGAATGCTTGACACGCACAGCAACACTGCCTCAAGAGGGCCCTCTCTACTTTGAGGGTTTGGAAAGACCAAAGCCAGACCCTGAACCTACAGAGTGCCACACGTTCTGGTTGCACTCCCCTCCCTTTCTGCACTTGAGAAGCAACCCGCAATCCCAGGAACATTCACCCGAGGGAATGGTGTATGCCACTCTCTTCCAAACTGGAATCGGGTGAGGAAGCCCATGAGATTCAGGAGATAAAATGTCACACACTGATCTGGGGAAGAAGAAACTTAGAACTGACTCTCAGAGGCCCCGCCCCTGTTTTATAGACTCAGTAACAATTCCCAGGAGATGTGACCCCTACTAAACAAACTCTGACAGGAGATTTCTCAAATGCTTAGAGCAAGAAGCAGGGTGTGCAGAGATCTCCAGGGTTGCTGTTTTTCTTAGTGCTCACAGATGCTGGGGTGTGCATTTCAGGATGCAGCTGCCTTTATTTAAATGTATTTATTTATTTATTCATTGTGTTTGTTATTTTTGCTTCTGTAGGTAACCTCCCACCCAAACGAGATTTGCTAACCTCCTGTAGCAAACATGAGGAAACTCATTAACCAAGTTGGAGGTTAGTGCAATTGTTACTTTGTTCTGTTGTGGATCCCCTCTCCCTTTCTGGGGAGAGTAGCTGTGAGCACATTTGTATGGCGTGTACACATCTGCAGGCACAGTATCTTCCCAGGAAAAGTGTCTGCCACACACAGGACCACTGGGGAGTCTCAGGAATGTGGAGAACCTGCTGGGCATGTCTGTCAGAGGTTTCTTTCTTGTGTGCAAAAGGGGTGATGCTACTACAGTGAAAGGGGGTTCTGAAACACAGAGTGTTAGGATTCTGCAAGAGTTACACATGGGTTCACAAATCATACCACACGACTGGTTCCACGTGGGAGGTTTATTAAAGAAAGTGGGAAGGGAAGGGGAAGGAGAAAGGGTCACAGAGACTTGTCTATGAGCAGGGCAGGGGAGAGAGAGGAGAGATAGAGAGAGAGAGAGAGAGAAAAGGAGCTTTGAGTTCTCCTCTAAGGTGACCCAGAGCATGCACAGGTGGTTCCAGGTGGTCCATAGAAGCCATAGACATGGCTTCACTGATGTCTGATATCTGGTTTGTCAGGTCCCTTGGCACTATCCGTAGAGCTGCCTGCTTCCAGATCCCAACATTCCTCCTTTTTGTTTTATTAAAATTTGAGGAGCTAAGAAGGAATGATGGTGGGGGGAACCTTTGCTCTTTGAGCTACTTCCTGCTGATTAGGGGCATTTTCATTCTCAGGATATAGCTGGTCTCCACCATCAGGGTCAATTGGAAGGTCATTGTCATCTGGTTCTGTGGGCAGAGGTTGATAATCCTGTAAGAGGAACTGATTAATGGTTTGGTTAGAGAATTTTTTGTATTTGTTGTTGGAGGAATGTAGAAAGCAAGTTATTTAAGTAGGGTGCAGAAAGCAAAAGCAGAAAGATGAGCAGAAGAGGCGTGAGGAAGGTCAGAATCCATTTCCATATGGGGTCGAAGGTTCCAGAGTTAGAAGCCTTGAGCTGTTCCCCTAGCTTTTGTAGATTTGTCTGGAGTTGATGGATTTTGTCTTTCCTGGATTTGTTGACAAAAAAACAGCATTCCTCCTGGAGGAAGGTGCAAAGTCCACCTTGTTTAGCTGTGAAGAGATCCAGTCCATGTTGGTTTTGAAGTATTACCACTGCCAGTGAGTCGATCTGTCCTTGGAGAGTTAGTATTGTCTGAACCCCTTACTGGAGGTCCTGGATGAACTGGGAAGAAAGCTGGTAATACAAAGTTAAGAAAGTGGCTAGTCCTGCTGTTCTGGTCCGGACAGTTGCTGTGATTCCTGCTATAGCCTAGAGGGGCAAGATTTGAATTGTGCTCTTATCCTGCTGGGCAGCTATTGAGTCCATGACCAGGATGGATTGGAGCTTTTCATTTATCACCCCCAGCTTGGGGAAGAGGAGCACAAGCGTGCAAACTCCTGACCATCCAGCAGACAGATGACGGTAGACCTGAGTACCACAAAGGATCGAGGTATTGTTAGCAGTAGGGCATTGGGGTTGAGATGAGGTATCAAGGATTATAGTTTTATTACACTCTAAGGAACTTAGCATTTCTACAGAATGTGTCCTGGATGCCTTGAAACAGCTTGCCATACCAAAGAGGGTGATATTAAAAAGGTAGGGGATTGTGGCAACATCAGAATAAGAGCAGTTAGTAAATGGTGAAGTAAGGTTACATGACCCAGTCACCGGAGAAGCTGTCAGCAGTAGTTCTGAGTTGATCCCAGGTGGGACTCACAGCCAGCAAGCTTTAAAATGGCCCAGTTGGATCACATTAAGGAGCTTGTAGGCTGAGGTCAGAGTCTGAAGTAGAAGACAAAATGACATATTTAGAAGGGGGGATGTCAGAAAGGAAATGACCTTAGATGCCAGAGTCTGCTGGCAGAGTCTGAGTGGGGAGTAAGGATTGAAATAATTAAAGCAAGTTACATCAATATAAGAAAGAAGTTCATGGAACTGCCAAACTTCTCTTCTTAATCTACTTCCCTATAGCAGAGATGGTCCAAGGTCATGTTTTCTAAAACTACTTCCCTATAGCAGGTATGGTCCAAGCTCACACAAACAAGTTTTGAGGAACTTGGTGAGACTTCCTCTTTTCTGTCTCAAGGTAAAGGCCAGAGTGAAAAACATGTTTTTCAATAAATAACAAAGCAGATTGACAAACAAGCAGCTCTCCACACTTAGAGGAGTGTTTATTACCTTCTCTACTTCTCCCATCCCCAGGGACTGGGTAATATACCGGGTGGGATCCTGTAGCTGAATGACCACAGGGGAATGGCACCTAGCAACAGAGGGGTTTTGGACATTCCAGACTTGGAGGGCTACTTGAGTGGCTCTTAAAGGAAGCAACATGTCACAACTGGTAGGTAAGGTAGCTAGGAGGAGGAGAGAGAATGCTGGCAAGGTTGGGGTCAGGCAAATGGTTACAGTAAAGGAGATTGAGGCTCTCACTTTGGCTAAAAAGTCCCTTCCCATTAAGAGAACTGGACAGGTTGGCATCACTAAAAAGGAATGAGTCAAGGGAACACCCCTGAAAATACAATTAGGTGATGGAGGCCAGCAAGGCTGGAAAAGCTGTCCTCCTACACCAATAATAAGAAACTACAAGGAGAGGTTGGTCCCCAGTATTCCATCAGGACTGAGAATGTGGCTTGGGTATTCACAAGGAAGGAGATGGGCTGTGCCGATACCAATATAATTACCCATTCTACTTCCCAATACTTCCTTCTAGTGATGGCAGTGGTCAGGACAAAGGAACCTGGGCACCTTTAGTCGTCTATAGCCAGGCCTAGGATACTGGCCTAGTGATGCCCCCATATCATGGGAGAAATGGTTGCACTCAACACCCCAATGTCCCTTTTGGTGGCATTTTGGACATGTCCTCAGTGCCTTGCCAGGGTTAGGACAAAACCAGGCCCAGGGACTTTTCGACCACATTTGAAACAAGGACCCCATGGTCCTCATGCCTTAGGAGGCAAGGGAACCTGGGTGGTGGCTGAGGCCATTGGATGGCCTTGGCCAGCATTTGGTATTTTTGCTGGCAGTCTTTCTCATCTCTCCCATGGTACACCTTAAAGGCCAGCGCTAAGACTTCTGCCTGTGGAGTCAGAGGTCCTCTCTCCAAGCATTTAAGCTTAGCCCTGATGTCGGGGTAACTGTAGGAGAAAAAAAAGGTCATCAGAAGTTGCCTGACCTCTGTACTTTCAGGGTCTAGTTTAGTTTGTTGTAGGAAGGCCTTTGTAAGGCACTCTAGGAATTGATATGAGTTTTCAGTCTTGTCCTGTATGACCTCCTGGAGCTTTTCAAAAATTAACTGGCTTAAGGGAAGCCTTATGGAGACCAGCCAGGAGGAAGGTCATAAACTTATCTCTGGCTAAAATGCATTCCAGAGTATTGTAATCCCATTGTGGATTCTGCTGTGTTTGTTTGGTGAACCTCATCTGCATGCATTCTAGCCTGTTCCCAAACTTCCCTGTGTTCCTCAGGTAATAGGTTATTGGTAAGAATTATATATATATATATGAAGGTGAGACTATAAGATTGAGTGAGATATTGAAATTCTTTAATGAAAGTAGGATTAACAGTATAGGATCCTAGTCTCTTTCCTATTTGAGAAAGTTCAGTTAATGAGAAGGGAACATGCACCCTAACTAAGCCATCTATCTACACTGGCCCCCTCCCACAATTGAGGCTGGTTTATGCTGAGTAGAAGAAGGGGGCTTCGCTATAGAGTGAGAGCGGGTAGCAGGGGGGCTAATAGCTGTTGGTGGGGTGAAAGTAGGTGCCAAAGTAGAGGAGGGGGATGGAAAGGTGGGGTGAAGATGCTGGAGAAGCCAACGAGGAAGAGGAGGAAACTAGAGGTTGAGGACGGTGAGGTAGAGGTTCATCCGCAGGGTCAAAGGTAGAGAACTCTTGAGGTTGAGACTTTAGTCCTGGCAGCAAGATGGCCAGGACTGACAAGTAGGTCAAGTAGAGGTCGAAGTTAGAACAGTTAGAACAGAGAGAAGGTTTAGAGTGCAGAAGAGAGAAAGCTTGAACATATAATATCTCCTTCCATTTACCAGATCACTGATAGTAAAAAGTGCCCATAAAATATGGGGATTTAATGTGCCGTTTGTCCAGGAATTTGAACCATTATCTAAGGAATATGCAAGCCAAGTTTTATTACAGAGACATATGAGCTTAGAGGCCTTTAACTCAGGCTCCAGTTTTAAAATTCTCGAGAAGACATCCCAGTGGGGACGCTGGAGGAATGAACAGATGGGCAGTTTCCATTGGGAGGGTAGGAGTCAGTGACCTGTCAAGAGGTCCCAAAAGCAAAGTTTGACCCAGGAGATATGGTCCTGCCTGATCCACTAGCTCATCAGCTTTGGCCAGAGACTAAAGGCACAGCTGCGTGTAGGAAACACAGTTTATCTAGCGCTAGTGTTTTCATAGGCAAGTTTGAGGGGGAGAAACTGCATGTAGAGGGAAAAGAATCTCTCCCAAGGGAAAGAGGAAGCCCTAAATGGAGGTCAGCAAAAAGGATCCACCAGCCAGTGAAGACCGTGTTTGGGTCTTCACTCAAATGCTAGTAGAAAGTTGCCGGATGCTCAACGGTCAATTTTCCCTTACCAAGAGAGATATTTATGCTGATCCATGAGGGAAACTCACCAATCTAGCAGGTGTTGAATGCAGCAGATAGCAATCTAGTTGCTGGAAAGTGGGTAACAGGAGGATTTGGAATGAAATAGGTTTCCAGCAGCTCCGGTGGGGTGCTGGAGCCAAAAAGCAACGACCATGTGGCGTGGCCATTGAAGGTACCTATTTCCAGCCAATGCACCAATGTTAGGATTGTGCAACAGAGTTATATGTTGGGTTCACAAATTATACCACAGGATTGTTTACATGTGGGAGGTTTATTAAGGAACTAGGAAAGGAAGGGGAAAGGGAAGGGAAGGGGAAGGGAAGAGAGAAGGAGTCACAGAGACTGTCTCTGGGCAGGGCAGGAGAGAAAGAGGGAGTGAGAGGAGGAGCTTCGAGTTCTCTTCTAAGGTGACCCAGAGCATGCACAGGTGGTTCCAGGTGGTCCATAGGTGTCTTCACAGATGCCTAATATCGGGTTTGTCAGGTCCCTTGGGGCTGCCATAGAGCTGTCTGCTTACAGATCCCAACACAGAGGACATTTGTATGTTATTCCATGTTTGGAGCAAGCTTGGGCTATTTCCTGTGCTTACATGTGGAGTACAAAACCAGAAGTGCATGATCTGGGTGGAAGGAGCTCAGGGCTCTGAAACCCAAGTGTGGCAGCAAGATGGCCAGGACTGACAAGTAGGTGACTGACAAGCAGTGGACAAAATAGCAACTTTGGGAACAGCCACCCGATTGCTCCCAGAGACAGGCACTGTGGTGGGTAGAGCCATGTTAGGAAGATGGAGAAGAAAGGCATTTCAGATGTGCACCTGGGACAGAGTCGCTGTCCATGTCAATGTGAACAAGAAAATTAACATGTCCTAATGGAGAACATGAGTTTGTTCTCACAGTCCTGAGAGCACCATAGGCCCCTGGTGTTAGGCCAATTAGCTTGGTCCAGAAAAGAAAAATGCAAAGAACTGGGGAACATAAGAATTTTCAAAATATCCAGGACATTTACTTGGGGAGACAGAGGCAGGCAGATCTCTGTGAGTTTGAGTCCAGCCTGGTCTACAAAGCAAGCTACACAGACAGGACAGCCAAGGCTACACAGAAAAACACTGTCTCAAAAGAAAAGAAAAGAAAAGAAAAGAAAAGAAAAGAAAAGAAAAGAAAAGAAAAGAAAAGAAAAGAAAA
>NW_026591816.1:4839742-4885569 GCF_907164565.1 Psammomys obesus | reverse complement strand
AAGAAAAGAAAAGAAAAGAAAAGAAAAGAAAAGAAAAGAAAAGAAAACAGGACATTTATGTATAGCTTTTTGAATACTATGAAAAGTCATAAATGGCCTTCAAGAATTTTTATTTATTCTGTAAATTAATAGGCTAATAGAAAACAACATTTCTACTTTTAAATAGATGTTTCTCTTGGTTATTGCAATAAAATCATTAAACTTTATTTTATTTATTTATATTTATTTTGTTTTATTTTTTAATTAATATTTAATTTTTTCAATATTAGTTACAGTTTATTAATTTGTATCCAAGCTGTAGCCTGCTCCCTCATTCCCTCCCAATCCCAATCTCCCTTTCAAGTCCACTGATAGGGGAGGTCCTCTTCCCCTTCCATCTGACTCTAGCTTATCAGGTATCTTCAGGACTGGCTGCAAAGTCCTCCTCTGTGGCCTAGCAAGGCTGCTCCTCACTCAGAGGTGGGGAGAGGTCAAAGAGCCAGCCATTGAATTCATATCAGAATTGTCCCTGTTCCCCTTACTAGGGTACCCACTTGGAGACTGAGATACCATGGGCTACATCTGAGTAGGGGTTCTAGGTTATATCCATACATGGTCCTTGGTTGGAGATACAGACTCATAAAAGACCCCTGTGCCCTGATATATTTGGTCCTTATGGAGCTCCTGTCCTCTCCAGGTCATACTAACTCCCCTTTCTTCCATATGATTCCCTGTACTCTGCCAAAGGTTTGGTTATGAGTCTCAGTATCTGCTTTGAACACTGCTAGGCAGAGTCTTTCAGAGGCCCTCTGTGGTAGGCTCTTGTCCTGTTTCTTGTTTTCTCCTACTTTCAATGTCCATCCCACTGTCTTTCTAAGGGAGGATTGATCATCTTACCCTGGGTCCTCTTTCTTGTTTATCTTCTTTAGGTGTACAGATTTTAGTATGTTTATCCTATCTCATAGTTTTAGTACCAACTTATAAGTGAGTATATACAATATGTGTCTTAATCCTTCTGGGATACCTCACTCAGGACGATCTTTTCTAGATCCCACCTTTTGCCTGCAAATTTCATGATTTCCTTGTTGTTAATTGCTGAGTAATATTCAATTGTGTAAAAGTACCATAATTTCTGTATCCATTCCTCCATTGATGGACATCTGGGTTGTTTCCAGGTTCTGACTATTAGGAATAAAGCGGCTATAAATATGGTTGAGCAAATGTTCTTGTTGTGTACTTGAGCATCTTTTGGCTATATGGCTAGGAGTGGTATAGCTAGATCTTGAGGAAGCATTATTTTTATTTGTCTGAGAAAGTACCAGATTGATTTCCAAAGTGATTGTACAAATTTACATTCCCACCAGCAATGGAGGAGGGTTTCCCTTTCTCCACAACCTCTCCAGCATGTGTTGTCACTTGAATTTTTGATCTTAGCCATTCTGATGGGTGTAAGGTGAAATCTCAGGGTTGTTTTAATTTAGATATCCCTGATGATTAAGGAAGTTGATAATTTCTTTAAGTGTTTTTCTGCCATTCAAAAGTCCTTTATTGAGAATTCTCTGTTTACCTCTGTACCCCATTTTTCAATTGGATTGTTTGATTTGTTGCTTTTTTGAGTTCTTTACATATTCTAAATTTTATTCCTTTCTCAGATGTAGGGTTGGTGAAGATCCTTTCCCAGTCTATAGGCTGTCGTTTTGTTCTAATTACACTGTCCTTAGCTTTACAGAAGCTTTTCAGTTTCATGAGGTCCCATTTATTGACTGTTGCTTTTAGAGCCTGTGCTGTTGGTGCTCTGTTCAGGAAGTTGTCTCCTGTGCAAATGAGTTCTAGGCTGTTTCCCACTTTTCCTTCTCACCAATTTAGTGTATCTGGTTTTATGTTGAGATCTTTGATCCACTTGGACTTTAGTTTTGTGCAGGGTGATAAATATGGATCTCTTTTCATTTTTCTGCATGTAGACATCCAGTTGAAGCTCCATTTGTTGAAGAGGCTGTCTTTTTTCCATTGAATGGTTTTGACTTCTTTGTCAAAAATGAAGTGTTCATAGGTGTGTGGGTTTATTTCTGGGTCTTCTGTTCAGTTCCATTCATCCTCCTTTCTCTTTCTATGCTAATACCATATAGTTTTTGTTACTATTGCTCTGTAGTACAGCTTAAGATCAGGGATGGAGATGCCTCCAGCTGATCTGTTACTGTACAGTAACATTTTGCAGATTCTGGGTTTTTTTTTTTTTTTTGTTTCTCTATATGAAGCTGAGAATTTTTTTTCAAGGTCTATAAAGAACTGAGTTGGTATTTTGTTGGGAATTGCATTGAATCAGTAGATTGCTTTTGGCAGGATGGCCCATTTTGCGATGTTAATCCTACAAATCCATGAGCACAGGAGATCTTTCCATATTCTGGTATCTTCTTCAATTTCTTTCTTCAGTGACTTGAAGTTTTTTTCAAACAGGTCTTTCATTTGCTTGGTTAGAGTTACCCCAAGGTTCTTTATGTTATTAGTGGCTATTGTGAAGGGTGCTTTTTCCTTGATTTCATTCTCAGCCCTTTTGTCTTTTGTATACAGGAGTGCTTCTGATTTTTTTGAATTGATTTTGCATCCAGCCACTTTCTTGAAGGTGTTTATCACCTGAAGGATTTCTCTGGTTGAATTTTTGGGGTCGCTCATGTATACTATCATATCATCTGTGAATAGTGATTCTTTGACTTCTTTCTTTCCAATTTGTTTCCCCTGGATCTCCTTTACATGTCTTATTTTATTGCTTTAGCTAGGATTTCAAGTACTATGTTGAATAGATGTGGAGAGAGTGGGCAGCCTTGCCTTGTCCCTGATTTCAGTGGGATTGATTTAAGTTTTTCTCCATTGAGTTTGATGTTGGCTATAGGCTTGCTGTATATGGCCTTTAGCATGTTTAGGTATGTGCCTTGTATCCTTGATCTCTCCAAGACTTTAAACAGAATGGGTTTTGGGTTTTGTCAAATGTTTTTTTTTAGCATCTAAAGAGATGATCATGTGGTTTTTCTCCTTTAGTGTGTTTATATCGTGGATTACATTGATGGTTTTCCATATGTTGAAACACCCTTGCATGCTTCGGATGCAGCCAACTTGGTCATGGTGGATGATCTCTCTGATGTGTTCTTGGATTTGTTTTGTAAGTATTTTATTGAGTATTTTTAACATAAATGTTCATAAGAGAGATAGGTCTGAAGTTCTCTTTTTCTTTGTGTGGTTTAGATATCAAGTTGACTGTGGCTTCATAGAATGAGTTTGGTAATGTTCCTTCTGTTTCTATTTTGTGGAATAGTTTGAAAAGAACTGGAGTTAGCACTTCTTTGAAAGTGTGCTAGAATTGTGTGCTGATCTGGCCCAGAGTTTTTTTTTTTTTTGGATGGGGGACTGTTGATGACTGCTTCAATTTCCTTAAGGGATATAGGACTATTCAATCTTTCTGCCTGATCTTGACTTAATTTTGGTAGATGGAATCTGTCAAGAAAATTGTCCATTTCTTTTAGATATTCAAATTTTATTGCATATAGGTTTTTGTAGTATTACCTAATGATTGTTTGGATTTCCTCAGGTCTGTAGTTATGTCCCCCTTTTAATTTCTGATTTGCTGATTTGGATAGTTTCTCTCTGCCCTTTAGTTAGTTTTGCTAAGGGTTTGTCTATCTTGTTGATATTCTCAAAGAACCAGCTCTTAGTTTCATTGATTCTTTGAATAGTTTTTATTTATTTATACTTGATTGATTTCTGCCCTGAATTTGATTACTTCCAGCTTTCCTCCTCTTTGTTGTAGTTGCTTTTTTTTTTTTTTTTTTTCCTAGGGCTTTCAGTTGGGCCATTAAGTTGATTGTATGAGACGTTACAGATTTCTTCTTGAAGGCACTTAGTGCTATGAACTTTCCTCTTAGCACTGCTGTCACTGTGTGCCATAAATTTGGGTATGTTGTACCTTCATTGTCATTGAGTTCTAGGAAGTCTTTAATTTCTTACTTTATTTCTTCCTTAACCCAGCTGTCATTGAGCAGCAAGTTGTTCAGTTTCCATGTGTGTGTAGCCTTTTTGCTAATTCCATTGTTATTGAGGTCCAGCTTTCATCCATGGTGGTCAGATAGAATATAGGGGATTATTTCAATCTTCTTGTATCTTTTGAGGCTTGCTTTGTGACCAACTATATTGTCTATTTTGGAGAAGGTTCCATGAGATGCTGAAAATAAGGTATACTGTTTTGAGTTTGGGTGAAAAGTTCCATAGACATCTATTAGGTCCATTTGAATTAGGACCTCTGTAAGTGCCTTTATTTCCCTATTTGGCTTCTGTCTAGATTATCTATCCTTTGGTGAGAGTTGGGTGTTGAAGTCTCCCGCCATTAAGGTGTTGGGATCGATGTGTTTTTTTAAGTTTTAATAATTAAAGTTTATTTTAACTTGTGACACTGAGTTTGAATATAATTTGTTTGGGATACTAATTTTTCTTCTTTTTGTTGTTTCTGTGAGTCTTGTTGTTGATTGCTTGTTGGCTTGTTTGGTTGTTAATTTTGTTTCACACAAAATCTTGGCTTGTATTTTACACTGTCCTCAAACTTGAGGTCTTCCTGATTCACCTTCCTGAGTGCTGATATTACAGATGTACACATTCCTATCCGGCTATTAAGTATGGTATCTTTTTAATAGGCTCAATATAAGAACAGGCACTGTATTGATACACATACTTTGAAGCTAGCATACAAAAGTCCTGTGGTCAAATCTACTGAGGGCCTATATTTTGTAAGATACTTTTTCTACTGGCAACCCTTGACAGGAGTTAAGAATGAAGTCACTAATTCTCACGGCCCTAGCAAGATTTTGCCTTACTTCTCCATGTATACCTAATGCAGTTTTATTCTTCTACCTTCTAATTTGAATTATAGAAAGAATCTTAATAATCTTACTAGTGTATCATATGCACCTGGGCATTTTATTAAAAAATATAATCTATGTTTTCCCATATTGTTAAACAGTAACCTCAATATTACTGTGAATGTATTTTACAACAGAAAGAAAGCTCCCAGATCAACTAACCTTAAGATAACAGAGATTATCTGCTAGGCGGCGTGATTCTGAGTTCTGCTTCCTCACTTGGATGTGCCAGACACTGAACCCTGGAAACATGAAGCAGAATCTGAAAGGGTGGGGTCTGCAGGATTCAGGCCCAGCTGAGGGTGCTGAAGGGTAAATTTTAGCATTACTGCTCTCTAGCTCAGAGCTATCTCAAGTGAAACAGCTTTTGCCAGTTTACTTGGGGTGGCCAAAGACTATATAGACCTTGGGGAGTGGGAAGGGATTTCCAGGGTGGGTTAACTTCCTTGGGTGGTGCTTAAGGTTTGGGGATACCTCATTTAGATGGAGAGGCACTCCAGGTGCTAGATTAGGTGACTTCCTGTGACTACATTGGGAATTGCTGGGTTGGGTGTCACCAGGTTAAAGCCCTGGGGCTTGTAGGCACAGAAGTGGGAAGGGAATAGTCCTACCCTTGCCAGTCTCAGGATGAGATTTTCTTCAGGCCTCAAGTGAGATTTTAGGGTTGGACACATCTCTGACCTCACTCTCGCTCCATGCCTGTTTTCCCCAGTCACCTAGCCTACATGCCCTACAATGGGATATTGAATAGAACAGATGAGTCTTACAAAACTGAAGGACAGAAAACCCAGAGCACAGATGCACGCAATGCACCAGGCGAAATTTTTTGCCATTGTTTCCTAGAGATAGAACGGGTAATGTGTAAGACAGAAGAGCCCCCGAGGAGATGAAGACTGCATTTTTGTTTGCCCACTTGAGGAGCTGATAGAGGCACACCACTATTAGTAGAGTGCTTGTGGGGGATACTGAGAGCTTGACAAGTGAGATTCACAAGGATCAGTCATGCGCTTGCATTGACCTGTAGGCCACACTGAGAACAATGAAATTCATGTGGTTTGACTGAAAAAGGGAGTTCCAGGCGTATAGGGTTTTTTTGTTTTTGTTTTTGTTTTTTTTTTTTAATGCTCATTCACTCATTCAACAAAGTTCAGTGATGTCTTGCTTTTTGTCCTGTGTGCCAGACCCTGGCTTGTGGGTGAGAAGCCATAGACCTTAATGAATTCATCACTTTCAGGGCCCTTTTCCTCATGGAGCTTATTACCAGGATTGATGGTTTTGAAAGGTCATTGTGTGTAACATAAATAAAATTTGTAGCAAAGAAAGACTGGACAGAAGGACTGAAGCCGGAAGCAAATAGGAGTGATTGCCTGAGCCAGGGACTCATGGGCTAACAGGATGTCATTGTTGATAAAGAGGAAAATATGTTGGGTGTTGGAGGCATTTTAACCCAACTTCTCCTTGCAATATTCATACTATGTTATCATCACTCTATCTCTAATACTTTCCTAGTAATTTAACTTCAGCTGTAAATTATCTTTCACCATACCAGTGATTCAGGAAGCTTATTTTTGTTAGACAGTGTTTTGTGTATGATCTGAGATTAACAAGCTGACTATGCTGTTAATTTTCTCACCCTCTTGCTTTGACTTCTGACGTGATGGGAGTATAGGTGAGTACCTCTAAGCTCAGTTCTTTGTGGCGCTGAGAGTGCTGGACTCAGCTCTTAAGAGAACTTGCTGCTTTTGCAAACAACCAGGGTTCATGCACCTATTTGGAAATTTATACCCACCAATAATGCAATGCCAGGTCCTGGGGATCCAACACATTCTTACCAGTCATGTACATACAAACATGCACGCAAATATATAAAACCAAAACAAGTGTTATTTTTAAGAATGCAATCTGTGTGTTGTGGAGAGAAAGCCAAGGGCCTATGCATGTTAGATCAGGACCTACCCACTGAGGTGTAACCCAGCCTGATTTCACACCTTCTTTATTTTGAGGTACTACTCATATGTACATAGTCAACACTTCTGACTGTGTTTTGGTGAATTCAGGCCAATATCCTGATATTTTAAATTTATTTCAACATTCTTCTCAATAACAAATCTTCTGTCTTTTAAGACATTATTTTTTTTTTTCTACATGGAAACAATCCCTTAAATAGTAGGCTATTTGACAATGAGTGGTTGTTCAATCCCTGTGTTCCGGAGTATTTGCTAGTCTACTAACACAGTGCTATACTGACCTCTGTGCCAAGAGAAAAGCCACTGTCCTACATTAGCATTTGATTTTGTACCATGAGATTTGGTTTTGTTCAAGTTTTCTACGTAAATATTTTTTTCCTCCTTAATATGAGGATAAATGTTTAAATAATTGTGTGAATTATCTTCTCTTTGAAAGAGAACCACAAATTCACTCATTATTTCATTCTCTCAAGTTTTAAAACTTCATGAATAAGATTGATTTTCTTAGTACAGATATATCCACCTAGTCCTAGCAGAACATTTTGAGTTCTAAGAACACAAAGCTTACCTATGGTAAGACAAGAAATAACTCAGGATGATGAAAAGGCATCTCTCAACCCACAATCACTCTGTCCCTGAAAGCTTTTACTTCCAATGTTCTTTCATTTCTTTTGCTTCCCAAGGAGATTTTTTTTTTTTGTCTCTGCCTAGATAGGTGGGTTCTGGGTATGGTGATGATATCACTGATGAACATGACAAAATATGTTCTGAGCTGAGGACATTGGCTTGTCCCCAGCTTACTGAAACTAAAATGCAGCGTGTTTTCATGTGTTCCTTGACATTAAGCCTGTGTTGCTCCTCATACCCTGGCTAGGGACATGAGCATCACAAAAGTGGGATTTCCTTTGGAGTATCTGAGGACTGTCATAAGATCAGACATGACAGTGGCCCTGCATCTGTCTCGTGGATCATTACATGAGTTTTTCCCTGAAAAGTTCCTCACCAACCCTACATCTGACAGAGGGCAAATATCCAGAATATATGAAGAATCAAGAAGTCAAACACCAACAAACCAAGTAAACCAATTAAAAAATGGGACACAGCACTAAACAGAATTCTCAACAGAGGAATATCAAATGGCAGAGACACACTTAAAGAAATGCTCAACATCCTTAGTCATTAGGGAAATGCAAATTAAAACGACCCTGAGATTCCACCTCACACCCATCAGAATGGCTCATATTAAAAACTCAAGTGACAACACATGCTGGGGAAGTTATGGAGAAAGGGGAACCCCCCTTCATTTGGACAACCACTTTGGAAATCATTCTGGCACTTTCTCAGAAAATTAGGAATAGTTCTACCTCAAGATCCAGCTATACCACTCCTGGTTATATATCCAAAAGCTTCTAAACCATACAACAAGGACATTTGCTCAACTATGTTCATAGCAGCATTATTCATAAGAGCCAGAATCTAGACTCAACCTAGTTGCCCCTCTAGGTTGTATCCAACTGAAGAATGGATACAGAAATTGTGGTAGATTTACAGAATGGAATACATTTACAGTAATTAAAAACAAGGAAATCATGAAATTTGCAGGCAAATGATGGGAACTAGAAAAGATCATCCTGAGTGAGGTAACCCAGAAGCAGAAAGACACATATGGTACATACTCACTTATAAGTGGATATTAGCTGTATAATATTGGATAAAAAAAAGTAAAATCTTCCACAGGTTGCCTCTGAAAGACTCAGGGTATTAAGGAGATACTGAGACTCACAGCCAAACTTTGGGCAAAGTGCATGAAACCTTATGGAGATAAAAAGACGTGGAGGGGCAGGAATTCCACAAAGAGACCAATAGAACCACAAAACCCAGACCCAGGGTTGCCTACAGAGAATGATATTCCAACCAAGGACCATGCATGGAACATAACCTAGAACTCCTGCACAGATGTAGCCCATGGCATCTCTGTCTCCAAGTGGGTTTCCTAGTAATGGGAACAGGGACTGTCTCTGATGGAAACTCAGTGGCTGGCTCTTTGATCACCTTCCCCTGTGAGGTGAAGCCTTGCCACGCCACAGAGGGAGACAATGCATCCAGTCCTAATGAGAACTGATAGGCTAGGGTCAGATAGAATGGGAGGAGGTCCTCTCCTATCGGGAGGCCGGTGTAGAGGCATAGCAGGAGAAGACAGAAGGTGGGTGGGACTGGGAGGAGATGAGGAAGGGGGCTACAGCCAGGACACAAAATGAGTAAATTGTAATTAATTAATTAATCAATTAAAAGAGGTCTCCTCCTCCCCTCGGTTCAGCTACTCTTTCATTACATACTCCAGCGGGGCATTGTGGAACCTATTTCTTAGACCCACTGTTTTTAGACTTCTTCGCTGGACCCTCAGATAGGTCATCTTCTGTAAAATCAACCTCTTCTTCAGAGGTCAACTTATTCATCGTGCTGCTGAAACCCGCCTCGGAGCTAAGCGGGTCATTCTCTTCAGGGCCGCCTTTTCCTGCAGTCTTGACAAGTTTGTCAGTTTGATACAGCTCTTGGTGCGAGGAATGTAATTGTACCCAGACTTTGTGAATCTCCTCCAGACCCTGAAAAAGCATCTTCTAGCTTTGTCCAGGTTGAGAGCGCTCAAATTCATGAGGCACCTGAGCAGCCACGGGCACAAAAGAAGCCAATGTGCTTCTTTTTAGGCTCGATTCCACCTTGAACTGTTCACATCAGGTTTTGCTCTTTACAGCCATCACCTGCCTTAGGAGGGTATTCAAAAACACCAGGTTGCTCAATACATGAATCCAGACCTGCATGGCCCTGTCTTGCAATAATTTTTTTTTTCTGTCAGGTTTTAAAGTTTTATTAATGATCAAAGTATATGCTTTTGAGGTTACATTTTTGGTTATCAGAAAAGTAAATATATTAAAAACGTATTGATGTAAGAATAGTGTATTGTTTTCTAGACAATATACCTTTTTGCTAGATTAAATATGCTTTACATTATTTTTTAATTTTCTTTTAAATTAGTAACAGGCTTTTATATGGGATTTTGAGACAGATTTCAATTTGTTTGAATTTATACCCCCATATCACCTCCGTGGTCTCACACCCCTTTCTTCTGTACCCTTTCCTCACCAGCACATCTGTTCTACTTTGTTTTACTTTTTTTCTCCCCTTCCTTTAAGCCTTCTCCCCCATCAGCCTCAAGATTTTTACCAACTTGATACGCATTTAAAAGGACTCACAGATAAGAGAAAATATGGAGTTTGTCTTTCTGGGACCAGGTTTCTTTGCCTACTATAACTTTATTAAGTATTTTATATAATGGTATTATATTTGTTAATATATGTTCATATAATTAGTGTTCCATTTATTGTTTAGCAAATTTCATAACTTTACTTTTCTTTATGGCTGAATGGCTAAATAAAATTTCAGTTTGTGTGATATATGTTTGTATATCATTTTAAGGAAATATATGAATATAAATTTATGTATCATCATATATTTTATATACATATGTAATTTTCATTGTTTATTCATCTGTTGGTTGATATTGCTTTCATTTCCTTGCTGCTATGACTAGTCCAACAGTAAGTATGGGTATTCAATTATGTCTTCACTAGGGTACAGAGTCTTTTTATAACAAGAGTGATGTATTTTCAGCATTATCTTTAAACAAAAAGAGAAGACATTTATTCACACCACAAATTTTAACATTTTCCCCAAGAAATGATATTTAGGGACATGAAAGCTTATAACTTTAGGTTTTAGACTTTGACAGGAACAGATTCTACTTTTAAGCTCTTTTTTTTAACAGATTCTACTTTCAACCTATTTACTAGTCATTAAGAGTTTACTCATGCTAGATGGTAGTCTTCATCATGTCTGTGGCTAATTTTTTTAATTAAATTTTTATTTTTATATTAATTACTGTTTATTCACTTTGTATCCCAGCTGTAGCCCCCTGCCTTCATTTCCTCCCAATCCCATCCTCCCTCCCCATCTCCTCCCATCCCCCTCTCCAAGTCCAACTGATAGGGGAAGTCCTCCTCCCCTTCCATCTGTGGCTAATTTTTCTTCTGCAAAGTTCATTTGCTTTAGCTTGGCTCTCTAGTCTTTCTCAAGTATTAGACTTTCAAGATTCAGTTGTACTGTACTGTAAATTATAAAGGATAAGTTTGACAGCTCTTGAGAAAGCTGTACAGAATTATTTCTCCAAATTGTCACAATCTGTTAATTGTTTTGAAATTGTGTGAAAACTTGAAATATATGACAGGGTCATTTAATTCATCTTATTTTTCCAGGACTACTCTCATTTATCATTTGATAAACATTTTCTTTAGAAAAAAATATTGACTTTGTTTGATGAATTTACTTTTTTCTTCTTTATAGTCTTAGCAACTTATATGATGCCATGGGAAATTTTGAATGAATATACTTGAATCATCTATTATGCCATTTTCTTTTTTTGCTTAATAAATGAATTTTTGTTTCATTATCTATGATATAGGAATAATAAAGTGCTTCCTTGGAAGAACTTTGTGACCTTTTTGTCATTTTATTTAATAATATAAATCAACATACATAAATGCTCCTAACTTCAGCAGGCAACAATTAATAGGATCTTTAAATCAAAATACCTTGAATTGCTAATTAAAATTTATTTAAACATTTTAAATTATTCTCACTTAATAAGATTCCAAAAATGCTGGCCTCAATCATTCTAATTTTCACATTACCTTTATCACTCTGAAAGAAATAATTCAAAGCTCTACATTAAAAAAAAAAAAATGCATGGATGCATTGCAGACACTGGAAGATGAAGGAGAAATAAAGGTTTTCTTCCACAAGTGACCTTTATCTATTCCTCTGGTATTGTTTCTATGATAAATTCTCTCCTGTAGAAATCCCTATATAATTCAGTCAGGCTTTCAAGGAGATAACTCATGAATAAATCTTATAATTTATACTTATAGCTACATGTCAAAATCAAATATTTTCCACTACTTAGAAGACCTTTAAGTGTTAATTGCCCAAATTGAAATGTATTATTTTACCAGTCAAATTTAATTTCTGCTTTTAATATCATAATATCTGGTCTGTGACTGTTTTTCAAAAAGTTAACTTTACTCTTTGGCCTATCAAATCTAAGGTATTCTTGTGACCTTATAGAAATAGACTACACAACTGACTGATAAACAAGAAGTTAATTTCTCCCTTCTGTCTGAAAACTGCTTAGTTAATTATTCAGACCCACGTGGCTCAGCTGCTGACTGCTCATCACAGAGGGCCCTATAACATGGACAAATTTCATGCGATGCTGATTGTAGCTGCTCTGAAAGGGAAAACCATGTGCTCCATGACTATTATTCATGAATAGATTTTTCTCTTGCTCAGTGAATATTCTGATAAGACTTCTTGGTAAAGTCCATGTCGCAGAACTTTTATTTTTATTTTTTTACAGTTTATTCATTATATATCCCGATTGAAGCAGTAGACATTACATAGCAAATGTGGTGTTAAATGTGGATAACTCTCACTGACATTCTGTATAGGTACCTTGGCCACATTCATTGCAGGATATGTAAACCACAGTACTTAATCACCTTGACTAATAATTCTGCCAATATAAAAAGAAACCACAGTTAGTTGTCCTGAGGTTCATTTCTTTAAAAATAAATGTGGTCTATAATATTTTGTTCACTGTATTGGTCCTTGTTATATACATAACTTGAGAATCCTGAGGGTATCTAATCTAATAGTGGGTAGTATATTTGTGACATTATTTTGAAAATGAGAATAATCCGAACAAAAAGTATTAAATTCTGATTCAGAAATATTATTCACCACTGTACTCTAGTTGTTTACTCCTCTAGCCCCTCAGATGTTTACTTTTCTTTTTTTCATCTGTACTTCATTGTTTTCCTATGGCAAACACTCACAAACTGGCCCAGCTTCTGAAATAACTGTTGGGGTGCAGCCTGTGTTATTGGGATGATGGCAGGAGATATTCATATCATTTGAGCGATTAGGCTCATGTGTTAAGGACTTGGTCTGAAGGTGGTGATAACATTTTAGGAGGCTGTGGGAGCTAGATGGTAGGATCTCATGGGAAAAGCCGGGTCTCTGTGAACATGTCTTTGAAGATGTCTTATCCTTGGCTCTAGGTCTTTCCTTTATGTTTTCTGGGAATGAGGTGAAATGGTTGACCACAACATATGCTTCCCAACATGATGTTCCTTGTTGCCTGGAGCCAGCCCACCACGGCCCAAGACTCTGAAGCTGAGCCTTAATGTATCCTGCCTTCTTTATATATCTCGTACTCTTCAGAGTGACTAGGGCTGGTATGTAATGCCATGTAAGGAGCAGATGTGTCAAGTTATTTAAATGTGTTGGTATCTTCAGTAAAGCCCATTTATATTTTCCTGCAGTTCTTCCTTGGGTTAAATTATATAAAGGGTCAAGATGCATTCAAAAGAAAGATATATGGCATTTGAATGCTAGAATTATTCTAAGTGGTTAGGAGAGGCAAACTCATTCATTGTGGTATTAGAAATACTGAAATAATGATTTGGAAAATGATCCAAGCATTGCCATTTAAATAGTTATATGAAAGTCATGAACAATTCATATTATTCTGCTTATCTTCTATGTCTTTTCCCCTAACATATTTACTGTAGAATTTTTAGTTGATTATGGTGCTTCATATGTGTGTGTACATCCCTGAGTATGTTAATCCTTGCATCATCACAAAACATGACACTTCCTGGCTTCCTGTCCTGAATTACTGGCTTGCCGTAGAACCACTGCCCTTTGTACTTTCAGATATGCTTGAATGTCACATTAGAGTGGGTTCCTGTACCACATGCATTAAAATAGCATCATGGTCTGCCATCCATTCTTCTCAACTCATTGATTTTCCATACAGCAGTAAAATAAACATATATCCATCTACTCATTATATCTTTTTTGTATCATTGTAATATCTCTCTTCTATAATACAATTTTACTGAAGTATAAAAGATTTCTATTTGTTTGGTGTTTTATCTCCTGCCTGTAGAAGGTAATTGTAGTTGATAAATATAGATTACATGACTAAACATAACTGTGACGCTTTATCTAACATCAAGATAAACGTTCTTTGCAAATGATCTTGAAATTATTTAACTTATAACCAGGTAAACAGGTATTTAACAAGTTGTAAAAATGTTAGAGACACATTTACATATGTATAGACTTTCTAAGAAAGAACTGAATCATCAGGATTCCACTAAATAATTGAAGGGGTGATGGAAGCTTAAAAGCGGAGCTCAGCTTTTCTTAAATTCTAAACATTGATTTTTATTAAATTGTTGAACATACAAAACAATGTATTTTGTTCATATTTATTCCTTCTTTCAAACTTCCACTGGATCTAAGCCCTGTTCTTTATCCATGCAACTTAATATAGTCTTTAAAATATAACCTTTTGAGTCCGATTTGTGCAGCCCATGTACTTTTGGACTGGGGGACATTCCCTAGACTATAGCTGACTTATCAGAGCCAAACCCTTAAAGGAAACCGACTCTCCTCACTTCTGCAGTTATCAATTTCCATCAGTACCTCAGCTATCGGTAGGAGTCATGCAAAATCCCATTTTCCAGGCTTGGATTATCTTGATTTTGTCAGTTTTGTGCAGCTGTCCTGTTGTGTTAAGAGAAAAAGAGTTTATGTGGTAGTCATCCACTTCCTCTGGCTCTTAAAATCCGTGATGATCCCTGAGCCTTGGGAGGAAGATGCACTGTATACATATTTTATTTAAAGCTGAAGATTTGATGGTCTCCTAGTCTCTGCAATTGATCAATTATGGGTCTATGTATTGTCATCTACTGAAACAACAACAAAGCTTCTCTGTTGAGGGTTGACAGATGCACTTTCTATGGATATGATGGCAAGTCATTAGAAGTTACTTCAATACTATGTCCAGTTAGCAGAATAACAGTAGTTGGTGTTCTCCTAGGCCCTATGACCTGTCTAGACCCAGATTCTTGGTCCTGATAACTGTGTTAGGCTTCATCCTGGGGAGAAGGTCTTAAATAATAAGAAAAGAAAAATTGGTTGGTTATTCCCAAGACGTTTATACTACTTTTTCACCACTAGCCATACATTTCCAGGCCAGTTGTTACTAAGGTCACAGCCTTCACACCTGGGTATGATTATGACCATATTTCTCAGTGCTATGAAAGCTAGGCTGTCAAGATGAAGATTCAAAGTCAGCATTACCATCCTTTATCCATGTTCTATGACTCAGGTGCAGTAGTTCTTTAGCAACAGTGTTTTATCATCATAATCTGGACGCTAAACAAGAGCAGTTGCAATGGCCTGTAATGATTGAGGTGTCTGTGGGACAAACTGCCAACAACCCTAAAAAGAGATAACCTATTCCTGTCACTAGCTCTCTTACCTGTTAGCCTATGGTGTCTAAAGGGGCACTTTCACCTCTTTGTAGGGGAACTCAAGTTAAATTCTTTTCATATGTATGTAGGTTAATAATTTAGAAAGTTTCTACAGGAGGTTAAAAGGGGTAAATGAATTTAAATTGGGAGGAAAGGACATGTTACCCTAATTCAGTCCTAATATAAATGCTTTTCTCACTCTCTAGGACACATGATTTTTTAGTTGAATGACAACATGGTTACACCTTGGTATTTGTTACTAATATGATAAGATTTATGATCTTAACCTCCAGTGAAAGTATGTGCATGGTGCAAATGAGCTGAAAAAAAAAAAAACTGCTAGTGTTTATATAACCATGCCTTAATATTAGTATTTCATTATTTGTGTTAATAATAAAAAATTTTGTCTGAAAGAACACATTGTAAAAAGCTAAGCTTTTACAACTGCCCTCTGATTTTAAAGAGCCCTCTTGACTTTTGTTAGAAAGAATAGCATCGTAATTAGAGCTGCCAAGTGCAGAGGTGTGATTATAAACAGCATCCCACTGATTTACGACATTCTCCACTCAGAAGAGGGGTTTGTTTCTTAAAGCACTCGTTCATTCAACATTCTCTGCATTATTCCTGTTGGAACCCCCTAAAGCACATTTTCGCACTTGGAATTTTAAATAATTGAATAATGCTTAATGATTGATAAACCTTTAAAAGCAAGTAACTTTCTCACTAGTAAGCTTTTAAAAACACCTTCCAAAGCCTGTGAGAAGCACCATGTGTGTAAGGATCTGTGTTGAGTCAAGGAACGAGCTTTACCAAGGCCAGCTGCATGCTGGCTGAGGAGGCTGATTTTGGCTTGGCTCCAATCCAAATCTTACGTCTCCCACTCACTAACCTTGAAAGTTGCTTAACTTCCAATGTCTGAACTTCCTTAGGAAAAAAAAATGGGACACTTTATGATAATGTCAGAATTAACTTGCATGAACATCTGATACATTATCACCATGTACAAACATTATGTATTATTTTTTTACAATAGATACTTTTATAAATTATTTTTATTGATTACAGTTTATTTACTTTGTGTCATAGCTGTAGCCCCTGCCCTCATCACCTCCCATTGTACTTTCAACCCCTCATCTCCTCCCATGACTTCCCCAAGTCAACTGATTTGGGAGGTCCTCTTACTCTTCCCTCTGACCCTAGCCTATCAGGTCTCATAGAGACTGACTGCATTGTCTTCCTCTGTGGCCTGGTAAGGCTGTTCGCCCTTCAGTGGGAGGTGATCAAAGAGCCAGCCACTGAGTTCATGTCAGAGACAGTCCCTGTTTCCATTGCTAGGACACCCACTTGGAGACTGAGCTGCCATGGGCTACATCCCTGCAAAGATGCTAGATTATCTCTATGCATGAACCTTGGTTGGAGTATCAGTCTCAAAAAAAAACCCCTGTGTCCAGATTTTTTGTTCTGTTGCTCTCCTTCTGGAGCTCCTATCTTCTCCAGTTCTTTCTATCAACCCCTTCTTTCATAAGATTCCCTGCACTCTGCCCAAAGTTTGGGTATGAGTCTCAGCATCTGCTTTGATACCTTGTTGGGTAGAGTCTTTCAGAGGCCCTCTGTGGTAGGCTCCTGTCCTTTTCCCTATATACTCACTCTTCCAATGTCTGTCCTCTTTGCCTTTATGAGTGAATTATCTTACCCAGGGTATTCCTTTTAACTTAGTTTCTTTAGGTTTATACAGAATTTAGTATGTTTATCCTATATTATATGTCTAATATGCCCTTATAAATGAGTGTATACCATGTGTGTCTTTCTTCTTCTGGGATACATCACTCAGGATGATCTTTTCTAGTTCCCACCATTTGCTTGCAAATTTCATGATTTTCTTGTTTTGAATTGCTGAGTAATATTCCATTGTGTAGATGTACCCTAATTTCTGTATCCATTCCTCCATTGTGGGACATCTGGTTTGTTTCCAGATTCTAGATATTAAGAATAAAGCTGCTACAAACATGGTTGAGCATATGTCCTTGTTGTGTACTTGAGCATATTTTGGATATATGCATAGGAGTGGTATAGCTGGATCTTGAAGTAGTACTACTACTAATCGTTTGAGGAGTGCCAGACTTATTTCCAAAGTGGTTATACAAGTTTAGATTTCCACTAGCAATGGAGGAGGGTTCCCCTTTCTCTACATCCTCTCCAGCATGTGTTGTCTCTTGAGTTTTTAATCTTAGCTATTCTGATGGATGGAAGGTGAAATTTAAAGTCATTTTAGTTTGGATTTCCCTGATGATTAAGGATGTCGAACATTTCTTTAAGTGTTTTCCTGCGATTCGATATTCCTCTATTGAGATTTCTATGTTTAGCTCTGTACCCATTTTTTAATTGAACTACTTGTTTTGTTGCTGTTTAACTTCTTTATTTGTTTATATATTCTGGATATTAGCCTTCTGTCAGATATAAGGTTATGAAGAGCCTTTTTCAGACTGTAGGCTCTGGTTTTGTTCTGACCACAATTTCCTTTGCTTTACAGAAGCTTTTCACTTTCCTGAGGTCCCATATATTGATTGTTGCTCTTAGAACCTGTGCTGTTGGTGTTCTGTTCAGGAAGTTGTCTTCTGTGCCAATGAAGTCAAGGTCCTTCCCCACATTTTCTTTTAACAGAGTTAGTGTGTCTGGTTTTATGTTGAGGTCTTTGATCCACTTGGATGTTAGTTTTGTGCGGGTGATAAGTATGGATTTATTTGCATTTTTCTACATGTAGACATCCAGTTAGACCAGCACCATTTGTTGAAGATGCTCTCTTATTTCCATTGTATGATTTTGGCTTCTTTGTCAAAAATCGTGTATCCCTAGGTGTGTGGGTTTATTTGTGAGTCTTCTATTGGATTCAATTGATCCACGATTCTGTTTCTATGCCAGTACCAGGCAGTTTTTATTTCTCTTGCTCTGTAGTACAGTGTGAGAAGCAATGGCAATACCTCTAGATGATCTGTCATTTTACAAGATTGTTTTAGCAATTTTGGGTCTTCTGTTTCTCTCTATGAAGTTGAGAATTGTTCTTTCAAGGTCTGTGAAGAATTGTGTTTTATTTTAATTGGAATTGCATTGAATCTGTAGATTGCTTTTAGAAAGATGGCCATTTTTACTACGTTAATCCTACCAATCTATGAGCATGGGCGATCGTTCCATCTTCTGATAATTTCCTTCCATTTCTTTCTTCAGAGACTTGACGTTTATTTATTTTTTCAAACAGGTCTTTCATTTGCTTGGTTAGTTAGAGTCACACCAAGGTACTCTATGTGGCTATTGTGAAGCGTATAATTTCCTTAATTTCTCACTCAGCTCTATTGTCTTGTGTATACAGGAGGGTTACTGATTTTTTGACTTAATTTTGTATCAAGCCACTTTGCTGAAAGTGTTTATCAGATGAATGAGTTCTCTGGTTGAATTTTTGGGGTCGCTCATATATATTATCAGATCATCTGCAAATAGTGATACTTTGACTTCTTCCTTTTGAATTGTAACCCCTTGATCTCCTTTAATTGTCTTATTGCTCTAGCTGGGACTTCAAGTACTACTTTGCAGAGATATGGAGAGAGTAGGCGGCCTTGCCTTATCTCTGAGTTCATTGGGATTGATTTAAGTTTCTATAGGCTTCCTGTATATTGTCTTTACTATGTTTAGGTAAGTATCCCTGATGTCTCTAAGACTTTAACATGAATGGCTGTTGAATTTTTTCACATGCTCTTTCGGTGTCTAAGGAGAATATGATATGCTTTTTCTCCTTCAGTTTGTTTATATGGTGGATTACATTGATGGATTTCTGTATATTGAATCACCCCTGCATTCCTAAGATGAAGCCTACTTGTTCATGGTGGATGATATCTTTTATGTGTTCTTGGATTTAGTTTGCAAGCATTTTATTAAGTATTTTTGCATCAATGTTTATGAGAGATAGTTCTGAATTCTCTTTCTTTGTTGGGTCTTTGTGTGGTTTAGGTATCAAGGGGACTGTGGCTTCATACAATGACTTTGGCAATGTTCCTTTTGTTTCTATTTTGTGGAATAGTTGGAAGAGATTTGGAGTTAGCTCTTCTCTGAAAGTCTGGTAGAATTGTGCTCTGAAACCATCTGGCCCTGGGCTTTTTCTGGAAAGGAGAGTTTTGATGACTACTTCTATTTCCTTGGAAGATATAGTACTATTTAATTTATTTACCTGATCTCATTTAATTTTGGTAAATGGAATTTCTCAAGAAAAATTGTCCATTTTATTTAGATTTTCAAATTTTGTAGCCTGTAGGCTTTTACAAAGATCTAATGATTGTCTGCCATTGTGTTCCCCTTTTTGTTTCTGATTTTGCTGATTTGAATAGTTTCTCTCTGCCTTTTAGTTAGTTTGGCTAAGGGTTTGTCTATCTTATTAATTTTCTCAAAGAACCAACACTTTGTCTCATTGATTCTTGGAATTGTTTTCTTGGTTTCTAATTCATGGTTTCAGCTCTGAGTTTGATTATTTCCAATCATCTACTCCTCTAGGGTTTGTCTGATTTTTTCTAGGGCTTTTAGGTATGCTGTTATATTGCTTGTATGGGACATCTCAAACTTCTTTCTGGAAGCACTTAGTGCTATAAACTTTCTTCTTACTACTGTTTTCATTGTTTCCCATTGTGTTCCACTTGGGTAAATTGTGCCTTCATTTTCATTGAAGTTTAGGTAGTCTCTATTTTTTTGGCATTTCTTCCCTGACCAAGCTATCATTGAGTAGAGCATGGTTTAGTTTCCATGTGTATATAGGCTTTTTGTTATTTCTGTCATTGTCAAGGTCTAGTTTAGGCTATGGTGGTCTGATACAAGGGATTATTTTGATCTTCTTGTATATGTTGAGGCTTGCTTTGTGACAGACTATATGGTCAATTTTGCTGTATGTGTGCACATGGTAAGAAGGTAAGGATGAAAAATAGGTATACGTTTTTGAGTTTGGGTGAAAAGTTCTGTAGATATCTTTTAAGTCCATTTGATTTAGGACCTCTGTATAATAGATACCTTTACTTCCATGTAATTTGGCTCTTTTATTTATATTATGAGCATTACAAATTCCTGTTAGTATGTAGTAATTTTACATATTTATGGGATACAGTGTGGTTTTTAAGTATGTGTATAAATTACATGCCATTTAAATCAGTCATTTGGATTTCTACATCCTTGTTATATCTTCTGTGTTTGATGCTTCTATCTTCTACTCTTCCTAAAATATATAAAATATATAAAAATAGATTATTGTTCATTTATTTTAATTTTAATAGTTAGCTTATTGTTAGTACTAGTATAAAGTATAACTATCAAAATTATTATCTTATATAAACATTAGTAAACATTAAAGGTCTTTAGTGTGGGGTCTAGAAGTTTCCCTGTCTGTTTCTGATTGATGAAACCCTTTTTCCTTCTTCAGTTTAAAAAAAATCATTAATAATTCCTTAATGGTTATTGTATTGCAGTTTGGATGACGATGCTTTGCAAAGGCACATGAGGTGAAGGCTCGGTTATACTGTGGTCCTGATGGAAAGTGATGTGACCTTTGAAAGCAGGACTTAGTTGCAAATTCGCATAATGGATGTGGGTCTGGAAAAGGCACTGGGATATCCCAGTTTTGTGGTTGTTGAAACATTTTCTCTGTAGGGAGGAGGCAGACTCAGAAAACTAATGAGTTGTCTGTAACCTGTGCTCTGAGAAGGAACCTTTCACATATGTTTCCGTAAGAAATCCCAGTATTCATATTGTTTCCCCAGATTTGACTTTGGTGGAGCCATTTCTTTAGGTACTCCTGGGCTGGTGGTCCTGAGCTGTTTAAAAAGGCAGAATGGGCAGGTTATATGGAGTAAGCCAATCTCTCCCCCTTCTTAGAAACCCTAACAAGGACTTGTTCTTTGGGACAAAAACAAAACAAAACACTTCCCACTTGAGGTTTTGTCAATGCCTTGATTCTCATGTCTTATAAATGATTTTTTTGCTAAACAAAGTAAAGAAGTGGTGTTATAACTGTGTAAGCCCAGACTAGCCTTGAGCTCATGACCTTGCTATGCTAACCTCTTGTGACATAGGTACACAGGCATACACTGCTATGTCTAATCCTTACATTCTTACCATGTGCACACTTACACTTATCCAATGTTAAGTATTCTGAATAGAGATTACATGTTCTCTGCTTGTTGAAGATAAGTACATAAGAAATAATGTGTTAGATTACTGAGGCAGATAAAGAGTACAGTGTCAGGACAGAAAAATTCAGTCAGTAATTGTTTTCAAACAGAAGACCTGGTCAGTGCTGGTCTGATATTTGTTTTGAATTTTCTTCAGTGGGCCAGGGGACCAAGTACTTATTATTAGTAGCTTCTCCCTTTTTGTTTTGCATCCGACTGTAGTCCTCAAGTTAGCATTTCAGGGTTAGAAATTTTCTTGGAATATTGGAACACAAGGTAATATTGTAATGTACTTTTACTGCCAGTGCTCTGCCGTACGATGCTGATTTAAAGACACTTGATATTCTGATAAAATTTGACTTATGAGCAATAAATTATCTGAGGCAAATATTTGAATGATTTTTTGAGTACCTCCTTTAGCTTGATTTTATACTACCATGATTTATTATAATAGCATATTTTAGATGATGCCTTGATTCCTTGTTCTTGTAAACACAAGTCTCATGAATATGTAGTACCCTGGCTTTTTCACAGGTTAGTCAGAGATTCATCTCTTTCCTACTAGTTTCACTTCCTCAGGTTCCCCATCAACACAAGCATCTCAAAAATATTTTATCAATAAAAAAGTGAAAGATGGCTAAAGCAAATATTAAAAGACCATATGTCCTTGTTGTGTACTTGAACATCTTTTGGATATATGCTTAGGAGTGATATAGCTGGATTTGAGGTAGCACAATTACAAATTGCCTAAGAAAGTGCCAGATTGATTTCCAAAGTTGTTGTACAAGTTCACATTCCCACTAGCAGTGGAGGAGGGTTTCCCTTTCTCCACATCCTATCTAGTATGTGCTGTCATTTGAATTTTGATTTTAGCCATTCTGATGGGTGTAAGGTAAAATCTCAGGGTTGTTTTGATTTGCATTTCCCTGATGACTAAGGATGTTGATCATTTCTTTAAGTGTTTCTCTGCCATTTGATATTCCTGTAATGAGAATTCTCTGTTTAGCTCCGTACCCCATTTTTTAAAATTGGATTGCTTGATTTGTTGCTGTTTAACTTCTTGAGTTCTTCATGTATTCTGGATATTAGCTCTCTGTCAGATATAGGGTTGGTGACGATCCTTTCCCAATCTGTAGGCAGTCGTTTTGTTCTGACAACAGTGTCCTTTGCTCTGCAGAAGCTTTTCAGTTTCATGAGGTCCCATTTATTAATTGTTGATCTTAGAGCCTGTGCTGTTGGTGTTCTGTTCAGGAAGTTATCTAATGTTCCAATGAGTTCAAGGCTCTTCCCCACTTTTTCTCCTAGCAGATTTAGTGTGTCTGGTTTTATATTGAGGTCTTTGATCCACTTGGACTTTAGTTTTGTGAGTGCAGGGAATCTCATGAAAGAAGGGAGACATAGAAAGACATAGATGGGACAGGAACTCCACAACGAGAGCAATAGAACCAAAAATCTGGACAAAGGATTCTTCCCTGAGACTGATGTTCCAAACAAGGACCATGCATGGAGATAACATAGAACCTCTGCACAGATGTGGCCCATGGCAGCTCAGTGTTCAACTGGGTTCCCTAGTAATGGGAACAGGGACTGTCTCTGACATGAACTCAGTGGCTGGTTCTTTGATTACCCCCCCCCTGAGGGGGTAGCAGCCTTACCAGGCCACAAAGGAAGACAATGCATCCAGTCCTGATGAGACCTGATAGGCTAGGGTCAGAGGGAAGGGGATGAGGACCTCCTCTATCACTGAACTTGGAGGGGCATAGGGAGAGAAGAGGAAGGGAGGGTGGAATTGGGAGGGTATAAGGGAGGGACTACAGCTGGGATACAATGTGAATCAAATGTAATTAATAAAAATCAATCAATAAAATAAAAAAGGTTATTGATAAAATCCTGAGTAAAAGAAAATGTATTAAAACTGAAAATTAAGTTAATTTCAAATTATCAAATAATTCAGTGTAATTAAAAAATCATTGAGACCTTAAATGTTGGACTAATGTGAGAATTTATTTCTGACTCATTCTGTAGAAACTGTTGGCCGTCAGTTTAGCATTGCATAAACTTTGGAAAACTGACTTCTGTAAAATAAAAACTCACATGCAGATCCAAATTTTTAGATATTAGAAATAAAAATTAAACCTGGAACAGTAAGCAAAAAAAATTTTTTTTAAAGATCAATGGACACAAAATAAGTCACTGACAACTTAGTGGGGAAGGCTCAGAACACAAAGACATTTTATATCAAGGTACAAGCAAGCAGTGCATTTGTGGCATAGCAGAGGACTGGTAGTTTGACACCTTGTTTTAGCTGTGATCTTTCTGATTACTGATTGGAGGTCACATTCTTTGCTAAGCTACAGACATCGCTGATGCACAATACAGACAACTGATCCTTAGAAAGCAACACCACCATTGCTGGCGTCCTTGTTGGATATGGCTTTCCTTAGGAACTTTTCTTGACCAGGCTAACTGCAAGTGTCTATGCCCTGTGCCAGAAAATCAAGCATGGCAATGCTTTCTTCTTAGTTGACAATATTTCCTACAAAAATAGGTAAAGGAAATATAGCAACCAACATAAAATGGTTTGCCAGGATGACCAGTCATCTCAGGAGGTAAAGACCCTTGCTGCCTGCCCAAGGACATGAGTTCATCGTTGGGGTCTGCATCATGGCAGGGGAGAATTGGCTCCTGCCAGCTATCCTCTGATTTCTGCATGTATGCTCCTACATGTTCACACCCAAACATATGTTACAAATACATACAAAATAATGAATAAATGTATTTTCTACATTTAAACTGGGTCAGCCGTATAATGATAATTGACCAAACTGATATGCTAGAAATAAGGCCCAAAAACTCCTTCAAATTTTCAGTTGAAATTCTGGGGACATTAACCTTTGAGTTATAGCAAAATGCCATGAAAGAATCATTTATCATTATGATTCTTACTCTTCTTTCTCTTCCTTTTCTTCCAGTCCCCTCACTCTCGTATTATCTGTAGATATCTGTTAAATTTCCCCATATTTGTAGAAGGATTTATCTTTGTATCTCAATGCTACATGACTCACAACAGCAACATGTGTTGGTGTTAACTCTTTGTGGTGATGTCATGTTTCATGATATCATGACTTTGTGGACTTAGGTGATTGGTTGCTTCTTGCTTGTAATCCTTCATGGGATAAGAGTAAGATTCAAAATGATAAATGATTACTATAAATCCTACTGATTTTTATCTTCACTGAGTACATACATGTAGAAAGATTCATACCTCTAAAAAAATTAACATTCACTCTTCCGAAAGAGAGAAGCAACAAATAGTCCTCCACAGATATGATACCCATAAACTACAACATTGACTAGCATGGCACAATAATTCCAGAGGTGCAGTGGTGGCACCCATACCGGGGTGTTAAACAATAGCTCCCTAACTGGACTTAAGACCCATGTAAAGTCTCACCAACATGACTGCCCAAACATAAGCTGAACAAGGACAACCACCACAGTCATGCTAATATGGAAGGGAAAAACCCAGGATGACTCAGTCTTATACGAATAACTACAAGCAAGAAATGGGGACGGTGAGAGAAAGTCTCTCCAAGGAGGAGCACATCAATTCACTACCCAATACCAAATGCTCAGCCCTGAAAATAAATATACAATTAACATTATATAGACTAACAAAGTTATATTTATTAAAATGTATGTATATACAGATGCATATATGCATGTAATGACAACTAATGAAAAATGGGTTATGGCTTTGAAATAGAGAAAGGATGTGTACATGGGAAGGTATATAGTGAGGAAAGGGAACAGGGAACTGATGTAATTATATTATAATCTCAAAATACACTTTAAATATTTAAAAACATTTAAGCAAAATGAAAATACTGTTCAATGAGAGTTTTAGGAAGGGTTGGAACAATGACATTCACTATTAAAGTTTTTTTTCAGGCATTTTAGTGTGTTTGTGTGTGTATTCTCTTATATCTCCAAGAATATTAATGACAGTTTTATCTTTATTCTTCTCAATTAATATCTAAGGTTATATTTCCCATTTGTCTTGACTTCTATTTTTTATAGAGAGCGATGATTTCAACCTTCCTAATTCTCACCCGTTAATACAGTTCCTCATGTTCTGGTAACCCACAACCACAAAATTATTTTTGTTGTGACATAGTAAAAATAATTTTTCTACTGTCAAGAATCTCCCAATGTCCATCAAGTTTGTCTTTCTGAGTGAGGAATGACCATCTTATCCAGGGTCCTCCATGTTGCTTATCTTCTTTAGGTATGTAGACATTTTAGTATGTTTGTCCTATATTAGTCTAATATCCACTTATAACTGAGTATATACCGTATGTGTCTTTCTGCTTCTGGGATAGCTCACTCAGGGTGGTCTTTTCTAGATCCCACCACTTACCTGCAAATTTCATGATTTCCTTGTTTTTAATTGCTGAGTAGTATTCCATTGTGGAAATGTATCACAATTTCTGTATCCATTCCTCAACTGATGGACATCTGTGTTGTTTCCAGATTCTGGCTATTATGAATAAAGCTGCTATGAATATGAGTGAGCAAATGTTCTTGTTGTATAGTTGAGTATAGTTTGGATATATGCCTAGGAGCGGTATAGCTGGATCTTGAGGAAGCGCAATCACAGAGGGTTTCTGAAAGACCTTGCCCAGCAGTGTATCAAAGCTGATGCTGAGACTAATAACCAAACTTTGGGCAGAGTGAAGGGAATCTTATTAAAGAAAGGGGAGATAGTAAGACCTGGAGGGGACAAGAGCTCCACAAGAAGATCAATAGAATCAAAAATCTGGGCACAGGGGTCCTTTCTGAGACTGATACTCCAACCAAGGACCTTGTATGGCTATAACCTAGAACCCCTGCTCAGATGTAGTCTATGGAAGCTCAGTGTCCAAGTGGCTTCCCTAGTAAGGAGTGCAGGTGGTGTCTCTGACATGAACTCAGTGGCTGGCTCTTTGATCACCTCCCCCTGAGCAGGAAGCAGCCTTACCAGACCACAGTGCATCCAATCTTGATGAGACCTGATAGGCTAAAGTCAGATGGAAGGGGAGGAGTACCTTCCCTCTCAGTGGGCTTGGAGAGGGGTATGGGAGGAGTGAGGGAAGCGGGGGCGGGGAAGGGAATGGGAGAAGGGGCAACAGCTGGGTTACAAATTGAGTAAACTGTAATTAATAATAAAAAATTATCTTGATCTAAACATCTGTATTTCACAGCTTGAAACTGTTTTAATAAAGGTGTCTAACTTATTTTAAAGGAAAATATGAAACACTACTTCACTCTTTGCTCATTTTTTATTATTACCTGAGGGAGGACCTTCTGGATGAAGCATCAGTGCTGTCTTTCTCCAGTATGTGCTTAGTTTCATTAGATGACACTTCTGGAAGGGCCTACTCTTCATTACATTCATTGCATTATGTACTTTTGTATGTGGTTATTTAGTTATTCCTTGTTTTAGTGTTTGTCTTTGGCATCAGGTTGAACCATCCTCTTAAACATAAGTGCCACAGACTTAGAATTTAAATGTAAATATAATACTACTGAGAATGCAAAATCTCTTCTAGTCACTGTTTGTAAAAATGTATAGGGTGAATTACTTAATATTCCCAGTTGTACATAAACTCAATGATTATGGGGTCATGCATCAAAATTCTTACTAAAATTAGTCTGTAGTGAATCTTGGCTTGGGCATAACCCCTAGCCAATTGTTGTTATAGGACAGTTACAGCAATGAATACACACAGGGACATTATTTCCTAATGGCATGCTAAGCAAAATAGGCAGCTGCCAGGATGTGTTACAGTCGAAAGCAGTTAAGTGAGCTTGGGCACCTTTCTGATTGGTCTCTCGCAAGACTCAGTCCATTACAAATCAGGAGAGCCAAACATGATAGGTTTAAAAAAGGGTTCCAAAGACACCAATATTTTTTAAAGATAATAACAGACTATTAGTCAAAAAGCATGATATGTGCAGCTGGAAAGATGGCACTGGCTGCTGTGCCAAAGGACCCAGTTTTGATTCCCAGCATCAAAATGGCAGCTCACAACTCTCTGTTAACTGTAGTCCCAGGGGATCTAATGCCCTCCTCTGGGCTTTTCAGATACTACAAAGTAGGAATGCTTCCATACATAGCTGTGTAGAGTGTTTCAAGGCCCTCTGTGGTAGGCTCCTGTCCTATTCCTTGTTTTCTCCCACTTACAATGTCCATCCCATTTGCTTTTCTGAGTTTGGAATGATCTTCTTACCCAGGGTCTTCCTCCTTGCTTAGCTTCTTTTAGGTGTACAGATTTTAGTATGTTTATCCTATATTGTTTGTTTAATATCTATTTATAAGTGAATATATACCCTGGGTGTCTTTCTGCTTCGAGGATAACTCACTCAGGATGATCTTTCCTTGTCCCCATCATTTGCTTGCAAATTTCATGATTTCCTTATTTTTAATTGCTGCTAAAGTAGTATTCCATTGTGTAAATGTATCACAATTTCTGTATCCATTTCTCAACTGAGGTTGTTTCCAGTTTCTGGCTATTACAAATAAAGCTGCTACAAATATGGTTGAGCAAATGTTCTTGTATACTTGAGCATATTTTGGATATATGCCTAGAAGTATTATAGCTGGTTCTTGAGGTAGTACTATTCCTTATTGTCTGAGAAAGTACCAGATTGTTTTTGAAAGTAGTTGTAAAAGTTTACATTGCCACCAGCAATGGAGGAGGGTCCCCCTTTCTCCATATCCTTTCCAGCATGTGTTGTCACTTGGGTTTTTGATCTTAGTCATTCTGGTCGGCATTAGGTGAAATCTCAGGGTCATTTTGAAATTTTCTGATGACTATGCAAATTGAAACTTTCTGTGTTCTGTGCCATTTGATATTCCTTTATTGAGAATTCTCTACTTAGCTTTGTACTCCACTTTTTAATTGGAATACTTGATTTGTTGCTTTTTAACTTCATGAGTTCTTTATATATTCTAGATATTAGCCCTCTGTCAGATATAGGGTTGGTGAAGATTTTTTTCCAGTCTGTAGGCTATTGTTCTGTTCTGATGACAGTATCATTTGCTTTACAGAAGCTTTTCAGTTTCACGAGGTCCCATTTATTGATTGTTGATCTTAGAGACAGTGCTGTTGTTGTTCTGTTCAAGAAGTTGTTTCCTGTGCAATGAGTTCTAGGCACTTTCTCTTTTTTTCTTCTAACTAATTTAGTGTGTCTGGTTTTATGTTGAGGTCTTTGATCCACATGGACTTTAGTTTTGTGCAGGGTGATAAATATGGGTCTATTTGCATTTTTCTACATATAGACACCCAGTTAGACCAGCACCATTTGTTGAAGATGCTCTCCTTTTTCCATTGTATGGTTTTGGCTTCTTGGTAAAAAAAAATCAAGTATCCGTAGCTATGTGGGTTTATTTCTGGGTCTTGCATTCGATTTCTTTGATCTACCATTTTGTTTCTATGCCAGTACCATGCAGTTTTTATTACTATTGCTTGGTAGTACAGCTTGAGATTACGGATGAAGATACATCCAGGTGATCTGGTTTTGTACAAGATTGTTTTTAGCAATTCTGGGTTTTTTCATTTTCCCATATGAAATTGAGAATTGTTCTTTCAAGGTAAAAACTGGTGTTGGTATTTTGATGGGAATTGTATTGAATCTGTAGATTGCTTTTAGCAGGATGGCCATTTTCACTATGTTAACCCTACCGATCTGGGAGCATGGGAGATCTTTTCATCTTCTGCTATCTTCTTCAATTTCTTTCTTCAGTGGCTTGAAGTTTTTTTCAAACAGGTCTTTCACTTGTTTGGTTAGAATCACACCAAGGTTCTTTATGTTATTAATGGCTATTGTGAAAGGTGTAGTTTCTCACACATTTTGTCTTTCCTCTACAGGAGGGCTACTGATGTTTACAGAACAAGAGCCTACCACAGAGGGCTTCTGAAAGACTTTGCCCGGCAGGGTATCAAAGCAGATTATGAGACTCACAGCCAAACTTTAGGTCGTGTTCAGGGAATCTTATGAAAGAAGGGGTATATAGACCTGGACAGGACAGAAGCTCTACAAGGAGAGCAACAGAACCAAATATCTGGGCACAGGGTTCTTTTCCAAGACCAATACTCCAACCAAGGACCATTCATAGAGATAACCTAGAACCCCTGCACAGATGTAGCCCATGGCATTTCAGTCTCCAAGTGGGTCATTTAGTAAGGGGAACAGGGAATGTCTCTGACATAAAATCAGTGGCTGGCTCATTGATCACTTGCCCCTAAGTGGGAGCAGCCTTACCAGGACACAGAGGAAGACAATGTAGCCAATCCTAAGGAGACCTGATAGGCTAGGGTCAGAAGGAATGGGAGGAGGACCTCCCCATCAGTGGACTTGGGGAAGGGCACTGGAGAAGATGAGGGAAAGAGGGTGGGATTGGGAGGAGACAAAGGGGGGGCTACAGCTGGGATAAAAAGTGAATAAACTGTAATTAATAAAAAATTACAACGGTTCACACACATACAAAAGAAAGAAAGTAGGAATGCACCTTCAATTCAATCTTAAGGAGAAATATATTTTTGCCACAGCTGAGGAATAAAAGGCAGCCTTTGTGGGTATATCCGAAACACCCTGGTGACAGGCTGTATGACCACAGATGGAAGACTTACAGAACCTGTTATACCTGGTTACAGATTGTGATGCTTGTGCTTACAATAAGAAGCTATTGAAGAATATCAAGTAGGGTCTTTAAATGATCATGCTTTTATTTGGAAAAGGTTCTTAAGAAAGTAGACTGGGTCTCTGACACCAAGCATAGCAAATGTTTTCTGTAGTTTTCAGTTACAATTTCCTTAACCAAAGCAGAGCATTTCCAGGGCTAAATCATGTTATAATCAAGTTCCCCCAAATTTTATTTTTATTTTCTCATGCTAGATATATTCATCAGCTATGAAAAGAAAATGCATTATTTCATCTAAAAACCACTTCTTTTTATATTGTTTAGATAAATTGTAAGTTAGCAATAAGCTGTAGTTTCAGGAGTCATGATTTATCCATTTAATATAAACTAAAAAGATAAAGAATATTTATTGTGGGTTGTGAATACCTCCTGAGTGTTTAAATGCCCTTGGATCATACTATATGCCTAGGTAAAACTTCAAAACCCATTTTTGAATCAGTTTCACTTCATCACAGAAGGCTACTAATGGGAAATAAAAAGGAAAAATATTTTCACACATGGCTGGCAAACCAAATCTGCTGAGGTTTTCTATAAGTCTGGGTTTCTGTTGTCTGCTATTTAATTAACCAGTGCACAAATAAAATGTCCTCAGTTTAATTTTCATTCTGTAGCTCAATACTGTAAACTATTCACTGCATAATTAAAAGTCCTGAAATCTCTCAGGAATGATATTACCAGTAACCAACCAAACCATGAAACGGAGAAGCCCGGCTGTTACTCTGCTAAATTGTGAGCCCTAATAAAGCCTCACAAGTGTTCTTTTCTTAATCTGACTGAGCCAAGAAAACCCCAGCTGGCATCCAATCTACCTGCTTTTAAAACTCTCCAAGCAACAGAGCCCAGAAAACGGGTCAGCAAAGTTAATATGAGTCTTGTGTTGTATTTGAGTTTCCTCTGTGTGAACTTACTCTCAGATAATTCAAACTTACTCTGATGTCAGCAGTCACTCTGCCTTGAGCAGAGTAAAAAGAAATATAAGGCAGCTTTTCAAAGATAAAGACATTAAGAAAAATGCAGAATATGTAATGATGTTTATAAAAGGTCTATTTCCTTCCCAACTTCACAGCTATTATTTAAGGAATATTAATTTAAGGTTTCAATATATAATTAAAATAACTGAAATTGTTCTTCCCTCCATGCATACAGTCTGACTGGTGTGTGGTGAACACATCCACCAAATGAGAAGCTGAGCCAGAGAGGTGCTGAGTATACAAGTAATAATAATAAGCCTCCCTTACTTATATAGTTAAGCTGTATAATCATTCTATTCTGGAGGTATCGTCATCCCTGATTTCAAGCTGTACTACAGAGAAATAGTAGTAAAACCCACATGGTATTGGCATAAAAACAGACAAGTTGATTAGTGCAACTAAATCAAAGACCCAGAAGTAAAAGCACATACCTACAGACACTTGAATTTTGAAAAAGAAGCCAAAATTATACAATGTGAAAAAGAAAGCATCTTCAACAAATGGTGCTGGTCTTACTGGACATCTGCATGTAGAAGAATGCAAATAGATCCATATTTGTCACCGTGCACAAAACTCAATTCTAAGTGGATCAAAGACCTCAACATAAAACCAGATACACTAAATCTAATAGAAGAAAAAGTAGGAAATGGCCTTGAACTCACTGGCACAGGAGACAACTTCCTGAAGGGAACACCAATAGCTCATGCTCGAAGATTAACAATTAATAAACAGGACCTCATGGAATTGAAAAGCTTCTGCAAGGCAAAGGACACCATTAAGAAGACAAAATGGCAGCCGACAGAATGGGAAAAGTTCTTCACCAACCCTAAGTCCAACAGAGGGCTAATATCCAGAATATGTAAAGAACTAAAGAAGTTAAATACCCACAACACAAGCAATTCAATTAAAAATGAGGTACAGAGCTAAACAGAGAATTTCCAACAGAGGAATCTCTAATGGCCAAGAAGAACTTAAAGAAATGTTCAAAGTCCTTAGTCATCAGAGAAATGCAAATCTAAATGACTCTGAGATTCCATTTGCACCTGTCAGAATCTCTAAGATAAAAAATTAAGTGAGAGCACATGTTGCTGAGGATGTGGAGCAAGGGGAACCCTCCTCCATTGCTGGTGGGAATGTAAACTTGTACAAGCACTTTGGAAATCAATCTGAGGATTTCTCAGAAAACTGGGAATAGTTCACTTTCAAGATCTACTCCTGGGCATATACCCAAAAGATGTGCCACCATATCACAAGGACATTTATTCCACTCTCTTCATAGCAGCTTTATTCATAACAGCCAGAAACAGAAAACAACCTACATGTCCATCAATAAAAAATGGATAAAGAAAATGTGGTACATTTACCTAGTGGACTACTACTCACCGATTAAAAAAAAAAAGACATCATGCAATTCACAGGCAAATGGTTGGAACTAGAAAAGATCATCCTGATTGAGGTAACCCAGACCCAGAAAGACACACATGGTATTTACTCACTTATAAGTGGACATTATCCATAAAGTATAGGATAACCATGCCACAATCCATTGACGCAAAGAAACTCAGGAGGGCCCAAAAGAGGATGCTTGAATCTCACCCAGAAGAAGTAAAATAAACATCTGAAAGGGATGGAGGGAGGGTACTAAGTAGGAGAGGGTGTGGGAGGGTAATAAGGGTATGGGGAGAGTGGGGGTGGAGGTGGGGGTGGGACTCTGACAGATAATGGAAATCTGCTTGTGGGGGATCTCTGGAATGGGGAATGCTCCAGGGAGTGCACAGGTGTGACCCTAGCTCAGACTTCTAGGAGCAATGGTCAAAGAGCCTGACATGGCTACCTCCTATAGCCAGGTGGGAATCCCATGAAACCTTTGACCCGAAATTTGTCTTGCTATTTAGAGAAGTGTAGAAATTAAGATGGAGCAGAGACTGAAGGAATGGCAAATCAATGACTCACCCAACTTGAGAACCATCCCAGGAGAGAGAGCCAACCCCTGTCATTATTAATGATCCTCTTCTGTGCTTGCAGACAGCAACCTAGATAACTGTTCTCTGAGAGGCTTTATTCAACAGCTGATGGAAACAGATGCAGAAACTAACAACCAAACAATAGGCTAAGCTTTGGTAGTTTTCTGGAAGAGTGGGATGAAGACAGAGGAAGCCAGAGGGGTCAAGGACACCACAAGGAGACCTACAGAGCCAACAAATCTGGACACATGGGGCTCACAGAGACTGAACAACCAACCAAAGATCATGCATGGACTGGACCTAGACCTCCTACACATACTAAGCAGATATGCAGCTTGGTTAACATGTGGATTTCCTAACAATGGGAGTAGGAGCTGTCTCTGACTCCAATGCCTGCCTTTGGATCTTAGCTGGGCTGCCTTGTTATGCCTCAGTGGGAGAGGATGAGCTTAGTCCTACTAGGACTTGAGGTGCCAGAATCAGTTGGTACCGTTTGGGGGACTCCCCTTCTTTGATAAGGGGACTGTGGAATGGGAGAGAAGTGTGAGATGGAGATGGTAGGAGAGACAGGAGGGAACCGGTACCCACCTGTGATGTGATCAAATGAATGAATGAATTTAAAAAAAAATGGGTTATAGTAAAGTCCTCATCTCTTCTCTAGCCTGCACATTGTGTGAAGGTGAGCTTCCCTTGGATCGTTTAAGATCTGTGTTTTTAGTTCCTGGGTCTACTTAGTATTTACAAAAAATACCAGAATGTTGAAAATTTTATATTTTTCTCAGTAGTCAACATACTGACATTTTATCCCAGGATTTGCATGAGATCATTCTTCATTCCTTTTTACTATGGAGAAGTGAATGAGATTATGATGTTGGTATACATTAACTATTGGAAAATATCTAGGTTTGGCTTTGAGATCTGCTGATATGAATCAGGATGCTGTAAGAAATATAGAAAGATGTATGTTCACATATGTGTGTATATGCATAAAACTTTTAATCCACTTGAGTAAATGTCTAAAGTTGGATTGATGTATCTTGTCATAATATGGTAATTTGTTACAGAATGCATTTCTGACATGGTTAAAACATTGAGCCTGAAGGGAACATGAGCGTTCTGATTTTATCCCTACCCATTAGCTTGTGGTGTGTTTCATTTCAATCACTCCATCCTGAAGATGACAATGAGCATCCTTTCATGTAAAATTTACTCTCTTCATGTTGTGCTGAATTGTCTTTATAGGTATTTTTATAACCTTAAAGTTTGGCACTTGATTTCTTATCATAAATTCTAAGATCTCTTCAAATATTTCAAAGCAAGAAGGTCCTTTATCAATATGAGATTGACAGCTTTGTAATACCAGACTATGGTGTAGCTTTTATTTCCTTTAACACACTATGTTTTTAAAGAAAAAAAAATATTTTAACAATGACAAGGTATCATTTATCAGATTTAAGAATTTAACATTAAATATAAAATTTTAAATATCCACCAGCTGTAATCTCTAAAATCTCACCCAGCTATAATCTCCCAAACCTACAATAATGACTGGCACAACCAGACATGCCTGTTGGTACCACCAGGTTTCTGATGACGCATGATCAGACTTTCCTAAAGCTTTGGAGTTTTCTACTGACATTTTCACTCATAAGTGAGAGAGGTGGCTGACTGTGAGTCTCATTATGCTGTGGTTTCATATTCTTTTAGAAGCACTTTAGGTTCAAATGAGAACTGCTTGCCAGAAGTGGATCCCCTCAATCCTTGACTATATTCAAGGCTTGGGCATTTCTTTTCTTTTGTTCTAGTCTATAGTGTATGTCTTCTGTGCTCACCCTGCAGTGTATCGCATGACTCCATTTGCATGGTGTTTATTAGGGTGGTGTGCTCCTCTCTGGATAGGAGGAACATCCTTGGTCCGCTTCTAGCCACATGCCTGCCATGGTGTTCTTCCTTCCTGAGTCTCAATGTTGCCCTTAATGTACAAGCTCTTCCCCTAGGAGAAACATGTTTCTCTTCAGGCCCTAAATTCCATTTTCTTAGGAAAAGGAATATTTTTTTCTCTACTGAGGAAGTAAGTGATATAGGTTTCAGGTAATTTTGACAGATTCTGATTTTCATGTATCTCAGTTAGCACCCTATATAGTTGTCTCAAAAGTTCTCCAGTCTTCTGTGGGAATATAAAACCAGAAAAATAGAAGCCTTTAAGTTGTTGCAAAATCTTTGAAATATGTGATTTGAAATTCTTCGCATACATAGATCCTCACTCATCCTTTAGAAAGCAGAGTACACACAAACACACACACACACATTTGCTTTGTTGTATCTTCTTACTAGGGTATATAAAATCTGGTAGTATTTCTAAGTTGCAGTGAATTTCCATTCTGCTTCTTCCAACTGGGAAGCATTTATTCTCATACCCTTGATTATTTTGTTGGCCTGAAAAGTAATTAATCTGATGGAACCAAGTCTGTTATTCTGTAGTTCAGCATTTTCTATGATATAAACATGGGGCAATTGTTATTTCTGGCTTTCTCCTACAAAATGTAGCTGGAGAGTACCGAGGCTTTTCACTTTTCTTCTTTATTCTGCTTAAACTCAGTGTTTGGACGGCCATAAGATACTCTATGGAAAATTTTATGAGTCTAGTCAATGATGTCAAGGCTTCTATGTAAATCTCAAAAATTAATTTGTTCTTTATACTCAAAATTGTACAAAGATAATAGCAAATGAAATTTCAACTTAATATTTATTAGAAAACAACCAAATTAGGTTGTCAAAATTATCTTCAATCTATTCACAATTCACCATAATTTTTGTTAGAGTGACCACTCCCATTTCATCACATTGTTTGCTTTAAAAAAAGATGTTTTTTAATTGGAAGTGTTCAAGTTTTCACTTTGTGCACCATAGAGAACTAATTAGGATTCTCTTAAGTGTCATGGTAAGTATGATGCAAAGGATATGTAGCAAGATGTGCTTCCTTAAGTACATGATGAATGAGCTACTGTAGAAATTATCCTTGTAATGGGCTGGGAAGTGTTCTGCCTCTCCCAAAAATGTCTCTAATACCTGAAACCTGTCACTTGTGATTATTTGAATAAAGTCTACACAAATGACTAAGTTGAAGTTTTTGAGAGGAGGAAATTATCTTTGACTTGTGGGATGTGTTCAGGCATCATGAGTGTGTCCATTAGAGAAAAGCAAGCATCTGCCACAAATGGAAATGACGAAAGAATTGTGACTTTGGAAGCAGATGGAAGAGTGATTTGGACACTAGGCATGAAAGGTTGCAGCCACCAGAAGGAGTAGGCAAAGAGCACACTTTTTGGTAGACCGCTACACTTTTTGGTAGACCGCTAAACAAGTTCTGCCTTACCATTGCCTCAATGTCAGGCAAGGAAAAACGAATTTAGACATCCAGACTTCAGAATCTGAAAGGGAGAATAAGTGTTGCTTGCACAGTTTGTGATGATATTCTACAGAAGTTATTAGAAATAATAAACTCTATAAAATGTATGCAGCTGTCACATTATGGTCTGTTACTGATTTTTAATAAGCAAAACATGAATTAACAGTTGCTAATAACATACATAGAAAATGGTGACGTCACTTAATGAAGTATTAAAATTTGTCACTGTCTAAAATGAATTCTAACAAGTTAAAGAAGAATCCACTGGGTGTTTTGCAAGATGGAATCTTTTTTTTTTCTTGCACAAAGATATATGCTCAAAAGAATGCTTTGATTCCTGTCTAGACCTCATCCTTCGCAGTATGGCCCTTACCTCACTGATGCCTCACTGAGATGTGGCTTTCTTATGAAAGGGGGAGATGAAAGACCTGGAGAGGACAGAAGAGCAACAGAAACAAAATATCTGGACACAGGGGTCTTTTCTGAGACCCTGATACTCCAACCAAAGACCATGCATGGAGATAACCTAGAACCCCTGCACAGATATAGCAGCTCAGTATCCAAGTGGGTTCCCTTGTAATGGGAAAAGAGAAAGTCTCTGACATGAACACAGTGGCTGGCTTTTTAATCATCTCCCCATGAGGGGGGAGGAGCCTTACCAGGCCCCAGAGGAAGACAATGCAGGTAGTCCTGATGAGATCTGATAGGCTATGGTCAGATAGAAGGGGCAGGGTTCCTAAATATCAGGTATCAGTGAACTTAGGAAGGGGCAAGGGAGGAGATGAGGGAGGAAGGGAGGTTGGGATTGGAAGGAGATGAGGGAGAGAGCTAAAGCTGGGATACAAAGTGAATAAACTGTAATAAATAAATAAATCTATTTAAAAAAAGAAAGAAAAAAATGAAAAACAAACAAGATAGAGTCCATCCCTCAGTGCTTTCAGGCTTTCTAATAATGTTTGACAAGATTAATACTATCATTCTTGCCTATGTTACTCATCTTCTTTAACTGTTATAAATAACACAATTTTGATTTTTTCTTTTTATCACTAGATATATATCCTTAGTGTTAATGAAAATATTATATCTTCTCCTCCATATCTAAAAATTTTGCTCTTTCTCTGTAAGTTTGAATCTCTACATCATTCCCTAAGGCATAACATAATGTCATGGTTTTAATTATTGTTTTTATACTGGCAAAAATCTTTGATACCTTGATCAGTACAGTCTTTCAGAGGCTGTCTGTGGAAGGCTCCTGTACTGTTCCCTGTCTTCTCCTGCTTCCAATGTCTATTGCACTTGTCCTTCTGAATGAGGATTGAGCATCTTCTGTATGGTTTTTCTTGTTTAGCTACTTTAGGAGTACAGAGTTTAGTATTTTATCTTATATTATGTGGCTAATATCCACTTATGAATGAGTATATACCATGTGTATCTACTTAAGATGATCTTTTCTAATTCCTACCATATGCCTGCAAATTTCATAATTTCCTTGTTTTTAATGCTGAATAGTATTCCATTGTGTAAATGTATCACAATTTCGGTATTGATTCCTCAATTGAGGGACATTTAGGTTGTTTCCAGCTTCAGGCTATTACAAATAGAGCTTCTACGAACATGTATGAGCAAATGTCCTTGTTATGTAGTTGAGCATATTTCAGATATACACCTGGGAGTAGTATAGCTTTTGAGACTCATAGCTAAACTTTAGGCAGAGTGCAGGGAATCTTATGAAAGAAAGAAGAGACAGAAAGACCTGGAGGGGACAGGTGCTCCAAAAGGAGACCAACAGAGCTATAAAAACTGAGCCCGAGGGACCCTAAAGAGAATGATACCCCAACCAAGGACAATGCATGGAGAGGACCTAAAATCCTAGCTCAGATGTCGCCTATAGAGTCATTCTCCAAGTGGGATCTCATAGTAAGAGAACAGGGACTTTACATGTCATGAACTCAGTGGCAGACTCTCTGATCACCTCCCCCTGGGGGGTGCAGCCTTGTCAGTTCACAGAGGAAGACAATATGACCAGTCCTGATGAGACCTGTTAGGTTAGGTCAAAGACAAGGGGAGAAGGACTTCCCCTATCAGTGGACTAGGGGAGGGATATAGGGGAGAAGAAAGAGGGAGAGTGAGTTTGGGAGGAGATGAGGGAGTGAGCCACAGCTGGGATTGAATAAATTATAATAAATGATTATAATAATAATAAAAATAAAAAACCTCACTTATGGCTTAGATGTTTCTTTCCAACTTTGTGCTCTGAGGTGCCATAATGCTACAGAATCTTCACTTTTTCTGAATCAAACAACAGAGGACAGACTTTCTGCTCTCATTTGCATATAATTTGCTTACTATAAAACAGCTCAACAACCTACATACATTTTTTAACTTACATTAATTACACTTTATTCATTTTGTATCCCCCTGTAAACCCCTCCCTCTTCCCCTCCCAATCCCACCTTCCCTCCCCTTCTTCACGCATTCTCCTCCCCAAGTCCACTGATAGGGGAGGTCCTCCTCTCCTTTCTTCTGATCCTAGTCTATCAGATCTCATCAGGAGTGGCTGCATTGTCATCTTCTGTGGCCTGGTAAGGCTGTTACTCCCTCAGGGGGTGGTGATCAAAGAGCAGGCCAATCAGATTATGTCAGAGGCAGTCTCTCTTCCCATTACTAAGTAACCTACTTGGACACTAGACTGCTATGGGCTACATCTGTGCAGGAGTTCGAGGTTATCTCCATGCAGGGTACTTGGTTGGAGTATGAATCTCTGGAAAGACCCCTGTGTTCAAATTTTCTGGTTCTGTTGCTCTCCTTGTGGAGTTCCTGTCCTCTCCTGATCTTACTATTTCCCACTCTTACATAAGATTCCATGCACTCTGCCCAACAGTTGGCCATAAGTCTCAACATCTGCTTTGATAGTCTGCAGGGCAGAGCCTTTCAGAGACCCTCTGTGGCAGGTTCCTAGCTTGTTTCCTGTTTTTTTCTTCTTCTGGTGTCCATCTTCTTCACTGTTCAGGATGGGGATTGAGCATTTTAGTCAGGGTCCTCCCTCTTGATTAGTTTCTTTATGTGTACAGATTTTAGTAGGTTTATCCTATATTATATGTATATATGAACGAGTATATACCATGTGTGTCTTTCTGCATCTGGGACAGCTCACTCAGGATGATCCTTTTCAGTTCCTACCATTTACCTGCAAATTTAATGATTTCCTTATTTTCCATTAGTAGGTAATATTCCATTGTGTAGATGTACCACAATTTCTGCATCCATTCTTCAGTTGAGGGGCATCTGGGCTATTTCCAGCTTCTGGCTATTACAAATAAAGCTGCTACAAACATGGTTGAGCAAATGTCCTTATTGTGTACTTGAGCCTCTTTTGGATATATGCCTAGGAGTGGTATGGCTGGATCTTGAGGAAGCGCTACTTGTCTGAGAAAGCACCAGATTGATTTCCAGAGTGGTTGTACAAGTTTACATTCCCACCAGCAATGGAGGAGGGTTCCCCTTTCTCCCCAACCTCTCCAGCATGTGTTGTCACTTGAGTTTTTGATCTTGGCCATTCTTCTGGGTGTGAGGTAAAATCTTAGGGTCATTTTGATTTACATTTCCCTTATGACTAAGGACGCTGAACATTTCTTTAAGTGTTTCTCTGCCATTTGATATTCCTCTATAGAGAATTCTCTTTTTAGCTCTGTCTTCCATTTTTTAATTGGATTACTTGATATGTTGCTGTTTAACTTTTTGAATTCTTTATATATACTGGATATTAGCCCTCTGTCAGATAAAGTGTTGGTGAAGATTCTTTCCCAATCTGTAGGCTTTCGTTTTGTTTGGATGATGCTGTCCTTTGCTTTACAGAAGCTTTTCAATTTCATGAGTTCCCATTTATTGATTGTTGCTCTTAGAGCCTGTGCTGTTGGTGTTCTGTTCAGGAAGTTGTTTCTTGTACCAATGAGTTAGAGGGTCTTCCCCACTTTTTCTTCTAACCGATTTAATGTGTCTGGTTTTATGTTGAAGTCTTTTATCCACTTGGACTTTAGTTTTGTGCAGGGTGATAAGTATGGTTCTATTTGCATTTTTTCTACATGTAGACATCCAGTTAGACCAGCACCATTTGCTGAAGATGCTATCTTTTTTCCATCTTTTTGGCATCTTTGTCAAAGATCACATGTCCATAAGTGTGTGGGTTTATTTCTGGGTCTTCTGTTTGATTCCATTGATCCACCATTCTGTTTCTATGCCAGTACCATGCAGTTTTTATAACTGTTGCTCTATAGTACAGCTTGAGATCAGGGATGGAGATACCTCCAGAAGATCTTTTATTGTAGAGGATTGTTTTAGCAATTCTCAGTTTCTTGTTTTTCCATATGAAGTTGAAAATTTTTCTTTCCAGGTCTGTAAAGAATTGTGTTGGTAATTTGATGGGAATTGCATTGAATCTGTAGATTGCTTTTGGTAAGATGGCCATTGTTACTATGTTAATCCTGCCAAGCCAGGAGCATGGGAGATCTTTCCATCTTCTGATATCTCTTTCTAATTCTTTCTTCAGAAACTTAAATTTTTTTTCATACAAGTCTTTGACTTGCTTGGCTAGGGTTACACCAAGGTACTGAAAGAATAAAGCCCTAGCATAATGCTGGCAACACTATTTTGCAAGACTGGAGCAGTGCAGGGTCAGAGGCAAGGCGGGACAGATGCCCAGCAGCAGGATATCTGCGGTTGGGCGCCTGAAACATCCGTCTTCCCGCCTTCTCTGTTCCGGCTACGTGACTCAGTTCACGTCTGTCTTCCCGCCTTCTCTGTTTCGAATATGTGACCTAACTATGGCTTTGTTCAAACCGCCCAATCAGATCCCTGTAACTATGCTTCTCGCTTCTGTAACCGTGCTTCTTGCTCCCGAGCCCTATAAAAACCCGTCACCCCAACCGAGAGGCGCGCAAGTCCTCCGACAGACTTTGTCGCCCCGGGTACCCGTGTATCGAAATAAACCTCTTGCGGCTTGCATCTGAAGGCTGGTTTCGCTGTTCCTTGGGAAGCAGGGTCTCCCCGTCTAGAGAGGCTCGACTGGGAGTCTTTCAGTACTTTATGTCATTTGTGGCTATTGTGAAGGGTGTTGTTTCCATAATTTCTTTCTCAGCCCTTTTGACTTTTGTATACAGGAGGGCTACTGATTTTTTTGAGTTAATTTTGTATCAGGCCACTTTGCTAAAGGTGTTTATCAGCTGTAGGAGTTCCCTGGTAGAATTTTTGGGGTCATGCAAGTATACTATCCTATCATCTGAAAATAGGGATAATTTGACTTCTTCCTTTCCATTTTGTATCTTCTTGATCTCCTTCAACTGTCTCATTGCTCTAGCAAGCACTTCCAGAACTATGTTGAAGAGATATGGAGAGAGTGGGCAACCTTACTTTGTCCCTGATTTCAGTGGGATTGCTTTAAGTTTCTCTCCATTTAGTTTGATGTTGTCTATAGGCTTGCTGTTTATTGCCTTTACTATGTTTAGAAATATGCCTTATATCCCTGATCTCTCCAATACTTTAAACATGAATGGGTGTTCGATTTTGTCAAATGTTTTTTTCAGCATCTAAGGAGATTATCATGTTTCCCATTTTCTATTCAATAAGACACAATGTATTAAAATAAGTACTATTATACCCAGGTAAAACACATTAAAATATATCAGAATATTTTATAAATTTCAATATATCTATTTTCCAACTTTCAGCAAATGTGATAAATTAAAAATAATGAGTCGCTAGACAAACCATGAATGGTGCTTACACCTTCCAGTAGATACATTCAATAGAAACTATTACTTTATTACAAATTGATGAATTGGAAATAAGTTTGAGTAGTGACTATGGCAGAAGATTTGTGTGGCTAACAAAGAAGGCAGGTAAAGATGACTAACCATACAAATGTTTGATCTGGTATATGATCCTGGGAGATAAATCAAGGCAGGAGGCAACTCAGGCACACAGAGTGTTTCAAACAGTCATGGTGAATGTTTTCAGTATAATAAGAAATAGGAAAAGTTCTCTTTATACATCTACTTAGATGATCATGTGACTTAATGGTCATATACATAAAGAACTACATATCATGCTATGATAGACATATTTGCTCATCCATGTTATTGCTGCTTTATTAACAATAACAAGAAAATGGAAGCAGCCTAACTGTCTGTTGACAGATAAATGGATAGCAAATGTGGCATATATACACAATGGAATTTTATGTAGCCATATAAAAATTAAATTATGAAATTTGCTTGGAAATGGGTAAGATAGAAAAATACATTAACTGGGGTAACTCATGACCAATATCACATGTTCTCCTGCATATGTGGATCTTAGCATATGTGGATCTTAGCCTTGAATTTTTTTTTATATGTATGTGCTTATGTGACACTGTATGCAGAGGCTAAAAAGGATCCCAGGAGAAGAGAATAAGGGGACTTTAAGGAAGAGACACTGTGGAGTAATAGGACATAAATGATATGGAAACATTAGGGGTTGAATGGTTTAGTGGTGATGAGAAGCAGGAAGACTGAGGTGAGGAGCAGTTTTTGGGAAGAAGCTTAGCTCTAAGTATGAATAAAAATGCTGTAGGCATTATTTGTCGACTGATTAGAAAACCTGAAAAACAAAAGGGGGTAAAGTATTTTTAATTTAATGATTTTGTGCCTTTATCTTGTCAAAGTTAAACACTGCAGTACTTCTTGATAGCGCTATGGATGCAACATTTGAATATATTTGACATATTTAAGTTTAAAAATGATAAGGGCAACAATCAATAAACAAACTCAAAAACTTTAGAGGAAAAATACTGCATAAAATGAATGGGAAGAAAAGCACAAAGAGAAAACAGAGAGGATAGTGGCAGAAATGATGATTGTTCAGATTTTGATTCGAATTAAAGGGATCAGAAAGGACAACACCCGTATGAAAAGTTAAACATGTTAAGTGAGCGGTAGAAATACAGGCTTTTCCTCAGAAGGGAACAATGGCGCCCAGAAGCAAAGGAGCAGCTGACGCTGTGTGAGAGATCATCACTGATTTTCCAATCTTATATAAATTCATCTTTTTTCTCACGAAGTTTTAAAAACTAAAATAGTGATATACGGGCAGAGTGTAATAAACCCTGCTAAGCTATTAAGTGAGATGCAAACAAACTACGAAATTAATTCAAGCCAAAAGCGTGTTTGTGAAAGAAATGTTAATTCCTTTTTCAGTTTGTGAAAACTTTGAATTTTAAGAATTCTTTTATTAGTTCTTAGAAAATCCCATACAATTCATTTTAGCCACACTCATCTGACAAATTTCTCCCACACTTGATTTGCTCCCCTGCCCTGAAATCATTCTGACCCACATTCCAGGACAGTGTCAGGATGAAGTCACTGCAGCCCTTGGCTTTTGAAGAATGTTTCTTGTGAATGTTTTGTATTCTGACAAGTCACAGAGATCACAGGATGCAAAATGATAATTATCATATTCAGCAAGGGTCAGCTCCTCCCTTTCTCTCACACTGTCCATCTTGCTCAAACCTCTCCCATCACTGCCCAAACATTGCAAGTGCTCAAACAAACAATACTAACAAGCAACAGACAATAAAACACACCCTGTAGTCATTTGTCTATTATAACCACAAATCTCCTGCTTAATCTCGGTGTCACTCTCTCCCCAGTCTGCACATGGGCTTCTTCATAAACACACATCTCTCTCTTACCTCACTGAAGACCCTGGTGGCACCAAGGAGCCCCAGTGAGTGGTCCTAATCTTACTTTCAGTATGGATCCAATTTTCTTTTCTAGTTTTGTCTCATACCAGAGTCTCATTGATCCTTAGATGTTAATACCTTTGAGCTATAACTCATATTCTCCAAAATATTTTATGATTTGTTTTTCTAAACCTCCATTCATGCTCAGTATTTTGTTTTGTACTTTGTGGATTTGAGAGTCAGGTATATTTGATTACATGTGTGCGATTGCGAATTATAATTCAAACTAGGAAATACACATTGAAACTTCTGTTGTGGCCCATTATTAATACAAACCATGCCAACATTAATTCAGGAAATCACTAGCTGTTACACTCAGTGACACAGAACAGAGAAGATTTCAGACTTCTGTAAGTTTACTTTGTGCAGGGCATAGTGCAGACCTTTAAATTCTGTGCAACTGCATCGCCTTGCAGGTAAACAGCAATTTGAAATAAAGCATCATATAAGACTATGTAAACCACAAGGGAGCGGAGCAGAGCCCAGCCCACTTCAACTGCTGTATGACCATTCTATTTTTAAGTTCAAGTACTCATTGGAACTAGAAATTTAATATATGCCATTGGTGGTCTTTATGTAAATTCTTTTACCTTTTGTTGTGTGAAGTAAAATTCATTACAACTTATTAAAATTGACTCCCATTGACAGGGAAGATATATTGAGAAATGCAAATTTACAATGCACTGAACATGAACTGATAGGGACTAATTTGGGAGTCATCAATGGATATCAAACATGATGACTCTGACTGAGATGTAACATTTGTTGCACTGATAAATATTTATGTAGGTATATGTTCCTTTTATACAGAAGCATCTATCATTGAAATTAAATTATTTTTTATTGATTATATTAAAAATATTTCATACAAAATGCTTTCATCATAATCTTTCCCCTCCCTTAAATCCTCCTCATCTCCCTACACACTAAAATGTCCTTTTTTCCACAAAAACAAAAACAAATAAAAATTCATTTCATATTAAAAAAGAGAAAAATCAATAAGATAATAAATAACAGCCAATTAACAACAAAAATATTCTTCATATTTCTTTCTTTTTTTTTCATTAATTTCAGTTACATAGTGTCTTAGTTACTTTTCTATTGTTAAGAGACACCATGACCAAGTCACTCACCAAAGAAAGCATTTAATTGTTGACTTGCTTACAACTTAGAATGGTGAGTCTATGACCATTAAGTGAGAGTATGTTTTCAGGCAGCTAGAGAGATGGATCAACAACTGATCTCTTATATCTGATCCATCAGCAGCAGGCAGGTAGGGAAAGTCTAGGTCTGGCATGGGCTTTTAAAACCTTTGAGCAACACATTCCCACAAAGTCTCTTATCCTTCTCAAAACAGTTCCACTAACTAAGGACCAAACATTTAAATATATGTGCCCATGAGGACCATTCTCATTTAGACCATCATGCATATGTATATGTATATGTATATGTATATGTATATGTATATGTATATG
>NW_026591816.1:4836961-4839732 GCF_907164565.1 Psammomys obesus | reverse complement strand
TATGTATATGTATATGTATATGTATATGTATATGTATATGTATATGTGCATGCATGTGCATGTATATATTTAAGAATATGTATATATAAGGACTGCGGAGTGTAGGTAGGAGTATGTGCAGAGTAAAGCAAATATCAAATATGCAATTTCATCAGCCCTAATTACATTTCACGGTATGCGGGACTGAACTTAGGGTAGCGTGCATGCTAGGCAATGGCTGCACCAGTGAGCTACATCCCGGGTCATCTCCTTTCCTCTCGCTCTGTCTCTCTCAATGCTACAGTAGCTTACTGAGTTCCCTAGGCTGCTCTTGAACATGCCTCCTGCCTTTCCCTTCCCAGTGGCTATGATTGTAGGTCTTGCCACTGGGATGGCTGATAGACACAGTAGGATAAAGTTAGCAACACAGATGGTAGGTTCTTTCAAACATGGGGGATGATCTATATGTGGGCACAGAGAGAAGCGCGGCTTGTGGGAGTTGCTGGCTGCAGCTTTGTGATACCTGTCATTTGACTTTAGCCCAGTAATGATGACCATGATGATACGTTCACTGTCTCTGTTTATTCTGGTGTTATACTAGAGTTATGGTTAGGCAACTATAGGCAAACTTCAGTTACTCAGACACCCAAAGCTTTTACCCAACATACATCTCTTGATATCCCGGTCCTACACAAAGCTGAGCACACATTTATGAAACTCTGCAAGTTGTGTAGAGCTCATTTTGAAACCCTTTACCACATGGCAACATAAAGCACTGCTGTGCTGTGCCTCGATCCACATGCTAAAACCCTCCCCTGTGACTGAGGCGTCAAGAGGTGGCATGTTTGCTGGTGACTATACATACCTGCCTGAGTGACACTGCTGCCCCTACGAGGAGACGGTACACAACTGACATGCTACAGCCATGTGACAATAAGGAGAAAGATGGCCATTCATGAACGAGGAAGTAGCCTTCTGTTGTTGCTGAGCCACTTTGTCCCTGACAGCAGCCTGATCAAACTTTCCCCAAATTATGGAACCAGATATTCATTCATGACTTATATTCATTCATAAAATGAACTATTTACAATGGACACAACAAATTGAAAAAGTACTTACTCATGGTCAATTTATTTGACTTACAGTAACTTTTTATGGGTAAATTTTTGACTATTTTCCCTTTTCTCTTACCTTTCCCTCTTCCTTTTTTATGTCCCTTTACTTCCTTTCCTTAAGAAAATAAATGCCTCTTTCAGATAGATGCCTAGGAGTGGTATAGCTGGATCTTGGGGTAGCACTATTGTTAATGAGAGAGCACCAGATTGATTTCCAATGTGGTTGTGCAAGGTTACATTCCCACCAGTAATGGAAGAGGGTTTCCCTTTCTCCACATCCTCTCCAGCATGCATAATCTTTTGAGTTTTTGATTTTAGCCATTCTGATGGATGTGAGGTGGAATCTCAGGATTGTTTTGATTTGCATTTCCCTGATGACTAAGGAAGTTGTGCATTTCTTTAAGTGTTTCTCTGCCATTCGAAATTCCTTTGTTGAGAATTCTCTGTTTAACACTGTACCCCATTTTTAATAGGATTGCTTGGTTTCTTGGTGTTTAACTTCTTGAGTTCTCTATATAGTCTGGATATTAGCCAGCTGTAAGGTTAGTGAAGATATTTTTCCAGTCTGTAGGCTGTTGTTTTGTTTTGTTGGCCATGTTCTTTAGTTTATGGAAGCTTTTCAACTTTATGAAGTCCCATTTATTGATTGTTGATATCAGAGCCTGTACTGTAGGTATTCAGGGACATTTGCTCAACTATGTTCATAGAAGCTTTATTCATAATAGCCAGAATCTGGATACAGTCTAGATGTCCTTCAGCTGAAGAATGGATAATGAAATTGTGTTACATTTACACAATGGAATACTACTCGACAATTAAAAACTAGGAAATCATGAAATTTGCAGGCAAATGGTGGGAACTAGAAAAGATCATCCTGAGTGAGGTAACCCAGAAGCAGAAAGACATATATGATATATATACTCAGTTATAAGTGGATAATAGCCATATAATATAGGATAAACATACTAAAATCTATAATCCTAAAGAGTCTAAACAACAAAGAACACCTTAGAGAAGAGGTTGAAAACTCATGCAGAAGGGCAAATAGGATATAATCCTAAAGAGTCTAAACAACAAAGAACACCTTAGAGAAGAGGTTGAAAACTCATGCAGAAGGGCAAATAGGATAGACATCAGAAGTAGGAGAAAACAGGGAACAGGACAGGAGTCTTCTGCAGGGGTCCTCTGAAAGGCTCTATCTACCAGGGTATCGAAGGAGCTAAACTTTGGGCAGAGTGTAGGGAATCTTATGAAAGAGGGGTGAGATAGAGGGACTTGGAGAGAACAGGAGCTACACAAGGAGAACAACAGAGCCAAGAAGTCTGGCCTAGGGGTCTTGCAGAGACCAATACTCCAACCAGGGACCATTCATGGAGAAGATTTAGACCCCCTGCTCAGATGAAGCCCTTGGGTTGCTCAGTTTCCAGGTGTATTCCCTAGTAAGGGGGTCAGGGTTTGTCAGCCCTGATGAGTCCTGAAGGACTAGGGTAAGATAGAAGAGGAGAAGGTCCTCTCCTGTCAGTGGACTGCGGGTTTTTGGGGGAGAAGAGGGAGGAAGGGTGGGACTAGGAGGAGACTAGGAGGGCTACAGCCAAAATACAAGTGAATGGGCTGTAATAAATAAATAAATAAATAAATAAATAAATAAATAAATAAATAAATAAATAAATAAATAAA
>NW_026591816.1:4737509-4836951 GCF_907164565.1 Psammomys obesus | reverse complement strand
AAATAAATAAATAAATAAATAAATAAATAAATAAATAAATAAATAAAGGCTCACTCTCTTCAATCATCTCTTGATGAATTTTTGTTTCCATGTAATAACCACACACAAAGAGAGAAATAAATGTACATCAGGAAACTTATTTGAAAAGTGTTTATGATAATAAGGCATATAAAAGAACAACATGTTGCCAGTAATACATTTTGCTTTTTTAAACAGTTCATTTTTAGAAAATTCTGGATATATGTATACCACAATCTAACACTTAACTCCTCACAGTTATGTTTTTTCTCTTTCTGTTATTGTTACCAATGTTGTTTTATGCACTGGTAATACATAACTTGTATGCATTTAAAAATAAATGACAGTGGTACTCAATAAGAATGAGCTATGTTTTTGAGGACTCTTTTAAACATTGTTAAGTACTCTAAAGGAACCCAAACTTTCCTTATATGTGATTGCCTAAATTTGGCTCAGTATGTAAAATTCCAAGTTTTCTACAGACTCCCTGAATCTATGGTGATTTCTGTCTTTGCTGAGTTCAAACAAAACAACAAAGAAAGAATAAATTCAGAAAAATATCCCAGAGTCACGTCTGACAGCAGCTATAACATTTGCCATCCCCAACATTCAGTAAATCAGCTGAAGTTTTGCTGGTAGCAGCTGCAGTGTGATTCTGCTCTATTAAATTAGGTCACTGAAATTTCAAGTTGAACTTGATTATTTGAGCCAGGCTGGCACCATAGCAGTTCAAACAGAGCATAAATGTGCAGGCAGAATTTGGCCTTGGCACTAATTATGTCCTGCTTCTGTAGCACAGCCTCATTCAATATGCTCAGGGCTGCAGTAAATCTTATCACAGTTTAGAGTGCCCATTGAGAGTTAGTCAGGAAGAACTTCCCTTTCTGGGAAGAACCCAGAAACACAAATACCAAAAGAGAGCAACTGAAGCATGAAGAGAGCATGGGATGGATAGCGATGGGTCTTTTCACTTGTGGATTCAACAAGAGGTTGTGTTTTTCCCTCTGCTCCTTGTCCTTTTCTTTCTTACTCAATACACATGAACATTTTGAAGTGTGAAAAGAGAGGTTGAATGACAAAGTCAGATAACTACAATTTCTACAAAACTTTGCCTTATCCCTACAGCTTTTGAAATTTATGTTATGAATACATAGAATTCTTTGAGTATGAGTTCTATTACCTTAGAAATTTAAGACTTAGTAAAAGGGATGAAGGCCATCTACAGAGACTGGGTACTCACTGCTGGAAAGAAGAACAAAGGTTCTCCCAGTAGAGAAACTGGGAGAGTCGATGGAGTTTTAGTCGGGTGCCTGAACATTGTGGACTTTTTGAAATATGTAGAGCTTAATTTTTTCATCATAATCAAGTCAAACAAAATAAAAGAACAATGCAATTACAGACATTTAAGACTTTTTTTCAACTATAGTTAAATATAAGTTTGTTTGTATTGCTAAACATGCTAAAAAAATAAATATTTACCCAATATAGCTCACAGGTTCTATTGTCATGATTTCATAACTTTTCAAGTGTGTATCACCAATTACTCAACATTTATATTATTGTCTTCAAGTGTATTTTGTCTTCAAGTGTACTATCATTAAGTCTTAATTCTCAGAAAGAGCTGTCTAAATTTGTATATTGTAGAAGCAAATGATTCTTATATATAAAATGTGAAAAAAGAATATAAATTCTTAGTTTTGCCTGCTAATGTATAATCCATCACTTCTGGTCATTATACTTTTAAAAAGTCACAGTTAAAAATGTACTTGAAGGAGGTTTAATAAGCCATCAGTATTGGCACAACCATACTTAAAATCCCCTCTGTAGTCCTAGACACCCACATGAAACAGTTCTACAAAGCTGTGTACTTTTTCTTGTTCAACATGTATTTAGATTCTATAGGTTCCAGAATTTCTTACAATAGTTTTTTTTTTTACATTCTACTTCACTTTATTTTTTAAAATTCTTTATTAATTACTTTATTCACTTTGTATCCCCCCTGTGGTTCCCTCCCTCCTCTGTCCCAAATTCTTCCCTTCCTCCCCCCTCTGCACACATGCCCTGCCCCAAGTCCATTGATAGGGGAGGTCTTCTTTTTCTTCCTTCTGATCCTAGTCAATTAGGTCTCATCAGGAGTGGCTGCATTGTCTTCCTCTGTGGCCTGGTAATGCTGCTCCCCCTCAGGGGGAGGTGATCAAAGAGCAGACCAATCAGTTCATGTCAGAGACAGTCCCTGTTCCTATTACTATGGAACCCACATGGACACTGAACTTCCATGGGATACATCTGTGCAGGGGTTATCTCCATGCATGGTCCTTCATTAGAGTATCAGTCTCAGGAAAGACCCCTGTGCTTAGATTTTTTGGTTCTGTTACTCTCCTTGTGGAGTTCCTATCCTCTCCAGATCTTACTGTTTCCCACTTCTTTCATAAGATTCCCTGCATTCTACCCAAAGGCTGGCCATAAGTCTCAGGATCTGCTTTGATAGTCTTCAGGGCAGAGCCTTTCAGAGGTCCTCTTTGTCAGGCTCCTGACTTATTCCCTCTTTTCTTCTTCTTCTGATGTCCATCCTCTTTGCCTTTCTGGATAGGAATTGAGCATTTTAGCAAAAGTCCTCCCTCTTGATTAGTTTCTTTAGGTGTACAGATTTTAGTAGATTTATCCTGTATTATATGTCTATATGAGTGAGTATATATTGTCTGTGTCTTTCTCCTTCTGGGATAGTTCACTCAGGATGATCTTTTCCAGTTCCCACCATTTACCTGCAAATTTCATGATTTCCTTGTTTTTTTATTGCTGAGTAATATTCCATTGTGTACATGTACCCCACTTTCTGTATCCATTCCTCCATTGTGGGACATCTGGGTTGTTTCCAGGTTCTGGCTATTACAAATAAAACTGCTACAAACATGGTTGAGCTAATGTTTTTATTGTGTAATTGAGCCTCTTTTGGGTATATGCCTAGGAGTGGTATAGCTGGATCTTGAGGATGCGCTATTCCTAGTTGTCTGAGGAAGTGCCAGATTGATTTCCAGAGTGGTTGTACAAGTTTACACTCCCACCAGCAGTGGAGTAAGTTTCCCCTTTCTCCACGACCTCTCCAGCATGTGTTGTCACTTGAGTTTTTGAACTTAGCCCTTCTGATGGTTGTAAGGTCAAATCTTAGGGTCATTTTGATTTGTATTTCCCTGATGACTAAAGACGTTGTACATTTCTTTAAGTGTTTCTGTGCCATTCAATATTCCTTTATTGCGAATTCTGTTTAGCTCTGTACCCCATTTTTTAATTGGATTACTTGATTTGTTGCTGTTTAACTTCTTGAACCAACAAGATAGACAAACCCTTAGCCAAATGAATGAAAAGGCAGAGAGACACTATCCAATAGTTTTTTTTTTAATTTAAACTTATATTTTTAAAATTTGTTTACTTTACATCCTGACTGTAGTCCCTCCCTTATTTCCTACTCTTCCTTATCTCCCTCCCTTTTCCTTCACTACCCCCTCCTCTAGTCCTCAGAAAGGGGGAGTCCTACTCCCCTATCAACTGACTCCATTCTATCAATTCTCATCAGGATTGCCTGGATCCTCTTCCTCTGGGGCTTGGTAAGACTGCCCCACCAGGGGGAAATGATCAGGGAGCAGGCAACAGAGCCCACGTCAGAGACTACTACTTCTCCCCTTACTAGGGAACCCGCATGGAGCCTGGGAGGCCTATTGGTTGGCTACGTCTGACCAGGGGTCCTAGTTCCTCTCCATGCATGATCTTTGGCTGGTACATCAATCTCTGCAGGCCCTACTGTGCTCAGAGTTGTTGACTCTCTTGGTCTTCTTGTGGAGCTCCTGTTCTTTCTATTCCCACACTCTTCCATAAGACTCCCAATGCTCTGACCAAAGTTTGATTGTAAAGAGGTCTGAAAGACATGCCCTCTGCAACACATCAAATTATAAAAAGTCAGTGAATGGGGGGTAAATTCATGAACATTTGTGAGTTTGAGTATTCGTCCAGCCCTTCGTTGGGTGTGTACATTGCTTCAAAGTCACTGGCCACACTTTAGAATCTAGAAGCATAGCCCTACACTTCACCTTATGACATCAGAACAGACTGGGTTGGCTGCCTGATGTTGTGTCTGACTTGCTGATGTTTGAAACTGCCCATAATAGGCCTGTCACCAGGGACACAGAGAAATGTGGCTCCTAGCCGAGCCAATATTTGAATGTTCAGCACCTGAGTCCAGCACTTCATAGAAATTTCTTATTCATTGAAGCAGAGAAATAGATAGACAACACACACAGTGAGAGAGAGAGAGAGAGAGAGAGAGAGAGAGAGAGAGAGAGACAGTGAGAGTGAGAGAGAGGCAGAAACAAGGAGAGACTCATACTATAATAAAAGGGAATTTTGTCATTTATGATAACATGGGGTATGCCTGGGCATAGTTATGCTACATGAAATAAGCCACAAGCAAAATCCCAGACACCCCAGCACTTCACTGTCCTCTCATTAGCTTTGTCAGTTGAATACAGATTAGAGTCACCTGAGAGGAAAGTCTTCAGCTGTGGAATGCCCAGGTCAGATTGACATGTGGGCATGTCTGGGTGGATTGTCTTGATTTGTAATTGATATAGGAAAGTCCAGTCCACTGTGAGTGTTAGCATCCTTAGTCACCAATTATGTCCTGCTTGTGTAGCACAGTGTGAGTCTCTCTCTGTCTCTGCCTCTGTCTCTGTGCCTCTCTGTCACTCTCTCTCTCTCTCTCTCTCTCTCTCTCTCTCTCTCTGGGTGGGTTGTCTTGATCTGTAATTGATATAGGAAGGTCCAGCCTACCGTGAGTGTTAGCATCCTTAGGCAGGTGTCCTGCCTGTGCTCTATAAGAAAGCTAAGTTTCAGCCTGCGAGCAAGCCCATAAACCACATTCCACGATGGTTTGTCTTCGATTTCTGCCCTGATTCCCCTCGAGGACAGAATGTGACCTATAAACAAAAGCTGAAATAAACTGTTTACTCCCCTAAATGGCTTTTAGCCGGAATGTTTTATTATAGCAATGGAGATGAAGGCAGAACAGTCAATTAGATGTGTGATACAAAATTTGAACTTACAGCCAACAAGATGGGTCAGCAGTTAAAGGGGTTGCAGGCAAGCCAGCCTCCCTGAGTGTGACACTGGGCCCACATGGAGATCATGATGTTCTATGATTGCCATAGATGCGCCTTACCACACTCCTTTCCCAATACACAGTCAGGGACACACACACATACACACACACACACACACACACACACACACTACATAAATGTAATAAAATATTTAAGAGCTGAACTCATGATAGCTGTAAGGGGAAAAGTACAGCAAATGGGAACTGGTGAAAACAAGGAACGGTTATTAAAAGGCTAAGAAGGATAGACAGTGCAGGATGAACGTCCTGTAGCCCTCCTGTAGAGCAGGGGCACTAGAATGGTAGTGACTATGTTGCGTACTTGACATTTGCTAAGAGATGTGTTCTTAGCAAAAATACGTCATAACTGTGTGTTGTCATCCACATGTTAATTAGCCTGATCATGGCAATCACTTCATATTGAGCATATATTTAAAGTGTTGTATACCATAATTAGGCACAATATCTGTGAAATATATATCTCTTTTATTAACAAAGGTATAGCTATAATATACTGAGCTATAATATGCACTGAACTCCTCTAACTCATGATGTAACAACCACCGTGCCTTCACCCGACAGAGTATATCACAAATGGCTTTATTTCTCTTTCCACAAACACTGTAACTTATGTGACATACAGACTATCACTTTGTCCACAAAGACCTATTTAATTTTTAATATATGCATTTATTGGTTTCTTAATTAAAGAAATTTTAGGCAGGGAGCTGTTTGCACAATCAGTACAAGGTATTAAATCGTCTGCTTGGACTGGAAGTTTGCTAGTGTTCTAGTCAGAGGCATGAGAGAGGACCTTCCTCAGAGTCTCACCACTTAGTGCAGTTTACTTGCCTAAAACTTACAGAGAACGAGGATCCTTTCAAAGATCAGAGAAGGATCTCCACTTTCTTGTGAATCTACACAGTTTCCACATTACCACTGAAAGCATTCCTCCCATTTATGGTTCCATCTGCTTCAGTTTAAAGTGTATCCTGGCAATGTCCTCTGGTGTGTTTGTCTATTTATTTATTGTAACACGCTGATCTTTTTTGTTTGTTTGTTTGCTTGTTTCCTCTGTGTCATTTTTACTTAGCACAAACTTCAAAATATAGTAATTTCTCAGTTACCAATATCATATTTACAATACTTTTACTTTAGTTACCAAACAGAATGATGGGACTCATCATGATATTTACCTGCAAGGTTCATTTCATTCATTGTATCTCATTCATTTTTAGTACTCTTGACTCTTGTGCCTCCCACTCAATATTGCTTCCTTATCTTTTTAATTTAGATGCATACAATATCCTTTTGTGTGTTATTCACTACATATTTTGTAGCATTTGGATATTTTCTTCAAAATTTATTATCCATGACCAACTCTATTCTATATGAGTTCTTTACAGTGAAGGGTGTGTTTGACTAAATGATAACTCTTGGGTGAAATTTATGTATTTGTTTTATTTTATGTTTTGTGGTCACACCTAGGGCCTTGAAAATTCAGCTTAATATTTCTCTAATGCTGACAATGATTGACACATCTCAGCACTGTTGGAAATCTTTCCATTTAAATGAAATCTTTCCATTAAATTTAAATCTTTCCTTCATCTCTGCTGCTCGTACTTTTTGGTCCTTGGTGAGATTACCCAGGTTGTATTTCACATTATCCTCATTATATTTTACCATCATCATAAAATTGAATTCAGTCTCAAAGGGCAGCATTTTACTATTCTTTAGCCTATCCATATATTATTTTTTTCTGGTACAGAAGACAATTTTAATAGACTAATTAAAATATTTTGGAATAGGAAACAATCTGCTTTAAGGAAGAAAAACTAATTTGGATGCATAATGCCCGTGCTTTAACTCAAGATCATTTCACCTTACCTCACAGCAACAATTCTCCCCTGAGTGGGCAGCATGTGCTGAATACCCATGAAGACAGTACAGTTTTGATTTTAATTTGTTATGATTTCTTCTTAATTCGGTCTTAAGATGTCTCAGGAGAATGGCTGTTAGCTTTAGACTGCCTTTATTAGGAAGAAAGTTAAGCTCTACTGTGTGTTCATGTGTGTGTGTGTGTGTGTGTGTGTGTGTGTGTGTATGAAAGAGAGAGAGGGAGAGAGAAAGAGAGAAAGAGAGTGTGTTGAATAAATCATAGCACTGAGGATATGTGAAACAAAAAAAAGATTATTATTTTTGGGTCCCATGGAGTTTAGGGAAGCTGATGGAGAGGTGCAGTGTCTAGAGTTGACATAGAGTTAGCAAAGCCGGAAATGAGAAAAAGAGAAAGAGCTCATGGAAATATGTCTGTGCACATGTCCTTAGATGTCATCCTGTATTTCCTTATGGGGGTTGAATAGAACAAGTTCCAGAAAAGCATTCTTCCAGGGGAACCCAACTTTAATGGCTCTAACATTGACCAGGGTCTTTATCAGGGTCAGGGACAGTTGGGTTTTAGTGAAATGAGGAACAGAGGGCTGGAGAAATGATCAGTGAGCAGGAGTGCACAGTTATTGAGCAGGAGAACCTGAGCTTTCTTAATCCAGCGCCCATGTAAGTAACTGGGTGTGGCTGTACACTATTGAGACTTCAGTGTGTAGGGGGTGAAGCATAAAGACTGCAAGGATTTTCTAGCTACCATCCAAGCTTAGTGTCCGTGAGATATGCTGTCTTAAATAAGTAAGGGGAAAATGATAGTACAAGACCCCCAGGGTCCTCCTCTGGTTCAGCATATGGGTGCAGGCACACACACACACACACACACACACACACACACACACACACACATAATGGAACACATGGGCTATAGTGGAAACTGTGCTACACGGAGGGATGGCCAAGTTGATTCTTATGTGCACAGTACAGTAGGGTTTGAAGAACCTTATGTAAGTGCTAAGTGCTGAAGTTAGAGCCCTTGGCAGCAATTACATTTAACAAGATTAAAAGAGTTAAGAAGTCCCTTCCCTCTTCTTACTTCTTTTCATATATCAAACAACTAATGAAGACACAGTTATTTTAATTCTAGATGAACTCCATAATATTTCTAGAAGTGTGTTTTTATTGTTGTAGCTGTATGTTAAATACACATTTATATTTGCCTTAGAATACTCTGGAAATCAATCTGGCGCTTTCTCAGACAACTAGGAATAGCGCTTCCTCAAGATCCAGCCATACCACTCCTAGGCATATACCCAAAAGAGGCGCAAGTACACAACAAGGACATTTGTTCAACCATGTTTGTAGCAGCTTTATTTGTAATAGCCAGAAGCTGGAAACAACCCAGATGTCCATCAACGGAGGAATGGATGCAGAAACTGTGGTACATCTATACAATGGAGTATTACTCAGCAATGAAAAATAAGGAAATCATGAAATTTGCAGGTAAATGGTGGGACCTGGAAAGGATCATCCTGAGTGAGTTGACCCAGAAGCAAAAAGACACTCACGGTATATACTCACTCATATAAACATACAATATAGAATAAACCCACTAAAAGCTGTACATCTAAACAAACTAAGCAAAAGAGAGGACCCTAACTAAAATGTTCAATCCCCATCCTGAAAGGCAAAGAGGATGTACATCAGAAGAAAACGAAAATAGGAAACAACCTCGGAACCCGCTACAGAGGGCCTCTGAAAGCCAGAAGAAAACAGGAAACAACCTTGAAACCTGCCACAGAGGGCCTCTGAAAGCTTCTGCAGTATAGACTGTCAAAGCAGATGCTGAGCCTGATGGCCAACTGATGGGCAGAGTGAATGGAATTTTATGTAAGAAGTGGGAAATAGTAAGAGCTAGAGGGAACGGGAACTCCACAAGCAGAGCAACAGAACAAGATAATTTGAACACAGGGAACTTCCCAGAGACTCCTACTCCAACCAAGGACTATTTGTGGAGATGACCTGGAACCCCTGCACAGGTGTAGCCCATGGCAGTTCAATGTCCAAGTGGGTTACATAGTAATGGGAAGAGGGACTGCCTCTGACATAATCTGATTGGCCTGCTCTTTGATCACTTCCCCCTGGGGGGGGAGCAGCCTTACCAGGCCACAGTAGAGGACAATGCAGCCACTTTTGATGAGAACTGATAGACTAAGATCAGAAAGAAGGAGAGGAGGACCTCCCCTATCAGTGGACTTGGGGAGTGGCATGCATGCAGAAAGGGGAGGGAGGGTGGGATTGGCAGGGGAGGAGGGAGGGGCTTATGGGGGGATACAAAATGAATAAAGTGTAATTAATAAAAAATAAATAAAAGATTTAAAAAAAAATATATTATTTGAAAATCTAACTAAAATAGTGCTCAGAAACCAATACTAAGTTTAATATCTTTAAAGCAGTTGTCAGGTTTTGGTTTGTGGCTTAGGATTAGTATTTTTCTTACACAGAAATCTTTATCAAGACAGTTTGTCCCTGCCTTCACTCATGGTGCCTCAGGTAGATTATTATAAGCCTACTTTTCTGTCTTTGTGTATATACTTTTGAGAATATATATACATATATATGTTTCTTGATATACAAGAATAAAAATAATAAATTCAAAATTTATGACAATCAAAACATAACAGTATCATATTCTTATCATTTGCATTTTCAGCTTATGCATTCTATTAGTTTTGTGAGAAAAATAAAACTGGTTTTTCCTCAACTATTGAATATTGTAAAGAATTTAATCTCATCTCATTTGATGTATTTTGTATTTATATTAAAGTTGTGCTAGCTAGTTTTATGTCAGCTTGATGCAAACTGGAGTTATAAGAGAGGAAGTAGCTCTATTGAGAAAATGCTCCATAAGATAAGGCTGTAGGCAGGGCTCTAGAGCATTTTCTTTTTTTTTTTTCTTTCACATTTTAAAAATGTATTTGTATTTGTATTTTTATATTAATTACAGTTTATTCACATTGTATCCCAGCTGTAGCACCCTCCCTCATCCCCTTTCAGCCCCACTCTCTCTCCTTAATCTCCTCCCATTCTCCTCTCCAAGTCCATTGGTAGGGGAGATCCTACTCTCCTTCCTTCTGACCCTAGCCTATCAGGTCTCATCAGAGATGGCTTCTTTGTCTTTCTCTGTGGCCTGGTGAAGCTGCACCTCCATCAGGGGGAGGTGATCAAAGAGCCAGTCACTGAGTACATGTCAGAGACAGTCCCTGTCCCCATTACTAGGGAATCCACTAGAAGACTGAACTACAATGGGCTACATCTGTGCAGGGGTTTTAGGTTATCCCCATACATGGCCCTTGGCTGGAGTAACAGTCTCAGAAAAGACCCCTGTGCCCAGAATTTTTTGATCAGTTGCTCTCCTTGTAGAATTCCTGTCCCCTCCAGGTCTTCCTATTTTCCCCTTCTTTCATAAGATTCCCTGTACTCTGTCCAATGTTTGGCTATGAGTCTCAGCATCTCCTGTTAGTGCTCCATGGAGGGGAACCTAGCCCATTGTCGTTGGTAACCTTCCTAGGCTGGTAGTTCTGGGTTCTGTAAGAATGAAGATAGAGCAAACTATGAGAAGCAAGATAGCAAACAGCACCCCTTCATGACCTCTGCATTAGTTTCTGCCTTCAGAAACTAATGTTTTTGTCCTGATTTCCTTCAGTGATGGAATTTGAGGTGGAAGTGTGAGCCAAGTAAATCTTTTTCTCCCAAGCTGGCTTTTATGGTATTACAGCAATAGAAATTATAACTAAGACAATGGTTATCTTACCTGTTGTTCTTAAATAAGAAACCCATAAAGTGAATTCACAATGACAATATACGCAATAGAAGTACTCTATTACTTATAAGTCTCAGATTACTTACATCACATGTGGTCTTTCAGATCCCTTGCACTGAGTATGTATCTCACATGGTGAGTGTGCAGAGAGAACAGCATAGAAAGGCTTCTTGTTCTAAGATATGTAAAGGAAACTCAGTAGGTCTGTGAATTTCCCATTTATCTAAGAATTCTGATCTCCCACAAAAGATAGGCTAAGAACAATGGCAAATGTTGTCCAGTCTTAGTGGTATAATGAACAGGTCCAAGGACTCAGCACAATGAAGGAGCTAAGCCTTGAAGCTCATGTAGTCAGTCAAGAAGGAATGTATCTATAACTATGTAGCTCAGCACATATTTTCATAAATTAAAAATTCAACTAACTTCCTCTCTCTGTGCCATTGATTTTCCCAATATAGCAGATGCATTCATAATTTTTCTTTTCAAGTAAATCTCAAAATATTTACCATTATTTTAGAAAATCTCCCTCTGCAGACTTTATTGGCATAAACAATATTGGTTAGAATCAAATCTCACAATATTATTTGCTTGGAAAAGTAAACCTGATAATCTAATAAAAACCTCCAGTTTCACATTGATTGATAATCATTACTTTAATGAGATCTATCCAAATATAGTCTGAATATAATATCTAGAGTAATGTTCCATTTATTTATGAAAAGTCAGAATATAATTATTTCTACAGAATTTTTATTATATAAAAATCTTGGCTATATTCTTTAGACTTGTATAGTGTTACATGTTACATTTTAAAAACATTGTTTAAAAAAACAATGGAATATTTTTAATGATAAGTCTTCCTCTACCTAAAATATTTGCAAATTGCCACCAGTCTTGCCCGTGATAGATTTTTGTCTGATACTAGGGAATTGTAGAAATTTTCAAACTTGTTAATTTCTTCAATGTTGAAGGTTAATTTTTAAAATGTATACAACTAAAGAGAACATATGCATATATTTGTACACACATACACAGAATGAGAGGGGAGAGTAAGGCAAGAGAGAGAGGGGAGAGGGAGGGAGTAAGAGTGAGACAGAGACAAAGACATGAGAAAGGCCAATCATTCCTCCACTAACTGACAGGACACTTTTTCAGAAACAATGATAAGGTTTGAATGACCTTAGTGCAGGATTTAAACCAATAGATAAGGGATTTAGAGAAATACCACCTTATAATCTTGAAAACAAATTTGCCAAACATTGTTTCCATTTGCTTTGGATAGCAGAGCACACTAATCAATTTTCCATAAGTTATGTTTTCTTTTTCAAAACTAATTTACTGTGAAGTATATACATAGAAAATATTGACACAGACCCCTTGTTTTCAGTTACAAAGTTTATAGGTAATTGGAAGATAGAAACAATCCCACCATAAGGTGAAGAAACAGAGGTTACTATGGGTTGTTTAAGTGTGGTACATTTACAAAATGGAATACTACTCAGCAATTAAAAACAAGGAAATCATGAAATTTGCAGGCAAATTGTAGGAACTAGAAAAGATCATCCTGAGTGAGGTAACCTAGTAGCAGAAAGACACATGCAATATATACTCACTTATATGTGGATATTAGTTATATAATATAGGATAAACATACTAAAATCTGTAGAAGCTAAACAAGAAGGACCCTAGGGAAGATGCTTAATCCTCATTCAGAAGGGCAAACATGATAGACATCAGAAGTAGGAGAAGGCAAGAAACAGGACAAGAGCTGTCCATAGAGGAACTCTGAAAGACTCTATCCAGAGTATAGAAGAAGATACTGAGACTCATAGCCAAACTTTGGCAGAGTGCCAGAATCCTTATGGAAGAAGAGGAAGATAGAAAGATCCAGAGGGGACAAGAACTCTACAAAGAGAAAAACAGAGTCAAAATACCTGGGCCTGGGGAGCCTGCAGAGATCGATACTCCAACCAAGGACTATGCATGGAGAGGACCTAGCACCCATGTCCAAAGGAAGCCCCTTGGCAGCTCAGTATCCCAGTAAGGGGTACAGGAGTTGTCTCTGACATGAACTCAATGGCCGGCTCTTTGTTCACCTCTCCCTGGGTGGTGCAGTCTTTCCAGCCCACAGAGGAAGATGATGCAGCCAACCAAGATGATATTTGATAAGCTAGGGTCAGATATAAGGGAAGGAGTTCCTCCCATATCAGGGGACTAGGGAAGGGGCATAGGGAGAGAAGGAGGGAAGTTTGGAGTAGGAAGAGGGTGTTGCAGCAGGGATACAAAATTAATAAACTGTAATAAATAAATGTGTAAATAAAACTAAATTTAAAAAGCCATTGATAACACTTTAGTTTCAACACTTCTTTCAGTTATCAATGAGACAGTAGATTTCCGTTTTAAATAAAGCTGTTGCTGTAGAAGAATTTTAATTCAACAAATATGGCTGTTATGACCACATCCAAAGACCTTTTAGAATGGTGTGATCCAACTGGAATGCAGACATGACCTTAGTACACACCTTTACACCCAAATAATGAAGGTAAAGTCAGTTTGTAAGTGATGTTTAATTGAGGGGCAGATGAAGTGTTGTTTTGACAGAGTGAGTCAGAGATAGGATACTCCCAACTCTCACGAGAATAAACAGAAAAGAGAAACTACTTCAGATTGGTACGCTAGAGTTGAGGAGTGGAGTAGGGACAGTAGATAGAATACAGACAATACAGTAGAGTACAGTAGAGAGTTCAGTAGAGAAGGTAGCACAGCTGAGAAAAGAGCAGAACTGAGTAGAGCAGAGACATCAGTAGAGAAGACAGTAGAGTACAGTAGAATACAATACAGGGCAGTACAGGCAGTTCAGCACAGTTCAGTTGAGTGCAGCTGAGTTCAGTTGAGTTTTGCAGTTCAGTTTATGGAGTTCAGAAGTGGAGCAACTCAGAAGAAGCTGAGAAGCCAGTGTAAATAAGTCAGCTAGGAGAGGACGTTTGAGCCAGAACAGTTGAGTTGAATCAGCCAGCCAGAGTTCTGAAAGAACTGGAATATATGAGCTTTCTTAGCAGTAAGCTTCCAAGACTACAATTACATCAGGAAAATAAAAGTACTTTTAGAGTTGCTATGTATGTGTGTGTGTGTGAAAAAATAAAAACCAGTAAGTTGAGACCACACACTTGTTAGAGAATAAGGGAGCTTGTGGAAAGGGCTGGATGGAGGAAAGAGAAGGAGGTAAATTATATTTATATGCAATTATGATTATATATAATATACATAATATGTAATTATAAATATGCAATTATATTTAAAAATTAAATTAATAAAGTGTTGATAACTTCAAATAAATATAGGTAAATTGAGAAGATGCTAATAAGAGACAAATAGGAAATTGAAACTCCTTGGCTTTTGAAACCGAAGTGACGTATCTTTGATCTCTCTGCTCTGTTGTCATCATTGTAACCTCTACGGGTGATGTGGATATCTAAGGGTGCCTCATCTCAGCATTGCTGAAAGGATCTTGAACTTTAAGAAAAGAAGAACTTCTGGAGTCTTTCTGAAGCCAGGGAAGAGAATGAGGTTTTAAGTGAGCTTCATGTGATTAAGAAGACACAGGAATTCTGAGACCTCACAGTCCTATTACTCTAGAACACTATGACACCTTGGAAAATGTTCAGGGCAAATATTTGTTGAGATTAAGTGATTTCATTTGATAGTTTAGATACTTTATTATATATATGTATACATGATGTATACTTGTTAGAATGATGGTAACACGTTCTTTGTGTTTTCATACATTCAGGTGGATGAAGAAAAAATATAGAAATAAGGAGAGGAGAATCTCTTACGGACTGAGCAGACCAGAGCTATATTTTTTCCTCACAAAATTTATGAACACTCTTGCAGAAAATGGTATAATGTCTTTGAAGTTGTCATGTCCTTTGGCCATTTGTTCATGAAGTAAGTCAACTCAAAGGAATATATTTCCAGGATATGCAGTGAAGGCTGGGAAGTACGAGGCTTCTTATTAACATGATGCTCTTACAGTGTGAAATGCAGCACACAGCCTCGTCAGTAGATGCTACTCCCTGAAGCTGCTTCCATGCACATTGCTGCCAACACCTACACCAAATACCTGCACCCACACCTGCAATAGCCACCAAAATGTGTCCAAGGGCCCTCGATATGAATGTGTTTCCTAGTGCGTTCTTCTCCTTGCTTATTGCATGAATATCAAATATGCCTAATGATATGAACAGAAATAGAAAAGAAAATGGTCACAGCTTACAAACTACAAAAAAAATTTAAAGGCAATAGGAAGCAACATGGCACACAAAGGTCCCATGAACACAGTTTATGGAGAAGAATTACACTGCTGTTATCCAGGAGTGTGTTCTTCACATCCTCATGCTTCAATTATCTCAGTAGGAACTTGATCTATGATATCATTGGTGCCCAAGTCTGGCTGTAAATTAAATTTTCCTTGAGAGCTTAACAGATTTCTTCCTCCAATATAATGTCAGAGTCCCAAAAAGCATAGCAGAGTAATGGTTAGTATTTATCAAAATTCCCAGGTAATTCAGTGTGCACCAGACATTAGAAGCACTGAACTGGACATTCAGGAAAGACTGTATTGCCTTTATTTTCTGCATTTTCTAGAAAGTCTCAATCTTCACTAGATTTCCACTTTACAAACTAAAAAGTAAAATGTTACAAGGTCTACACTATTATTTAAGATATGAAATTGCATGTTTTCATCCATATATGACTATATTTTCAGGTAAGCCTTATGAAGAAAAGCTATTTCATATGTAATGGGTAACACCTTAGAGACAATGTAGAACCATAATATTTTAAAATACTCTGTCTTTGAATCAGAAGCCTTTCAGTTCAAGGTGTTCTAATGGAATAATGTTTGGTAAATCCAAAGGGAAAGTATTCTTTGTGACTCATTATACTTTCTGGGTCTCTTTTTAGAATTTTTATATGTGGGGCTGGAGAGATGGTTTTGGCAGTTAGGAACACAAGGCTGCCACTGGGAAGACCTGGGTTTGGTTCTCAGAATTGATGTCAGGTACCTGAAACTCCAGCCCCAGGTGATTTAATGCCCTTTGATATGTACCTTCACTGATATAGACATACCCCCATATGCGCAATTAAAAACAATAAAAGACATTTTTAATTAAAAAGTAAAGTAATTCCCTGCACTCTGACCAAAGGTTGGCCATAAGTCTCAGCATCTGCTTTGATACCCTGAAGGGTAGAATCTTTCACAGGCCCTCTGTGGCAGGATATTGTACTGTTTCCTGTTTTCTCCTTCTTCTGATGCCCAGCCCCTTTGCCTTGCTGTATGAGGTTTGAACAGTTAGCCAAAGTCCTCCTTCTTGATTAGTTCCTTTAAGTGTACAGATTTCAGTATGTATATCCAACATTATATGTCTAATATCCACTTATGAGTGAGTATATACCCTGTGTGTCTTTTTGCTTCTGGGATAGCTCACTAAAATAATCTTTTCCAGTTCCCACCATTTACCTGTGAATTTCATTATTTCCTTGTTTTTTATTGCTGAGTCATATGCCATTGTGTAGATGTACCACAATTTATATATCCATTCCTCAGTTGAGGGGCATCTGGGCTGTTTCCAGCTTCTGGCTATTACAAATAAGGCTGCTACAAACATGGTTGAGCAAATGTCCTTATTGTGTACTTCAGCATCTTTTAGATATATACCTAGGAGTGATATAGCTGGATCTTGAGGAAGCATTATTATTAATTGTCTGAGAAAGTGCCAGATTGATTTCCAAAGTGGTGGTACAAGTTTACATTCCCACCAGCAATGGAGGAAGGTTCGTCTTTCTCCACAACCAATAAGACCTGGGGAGAACAGGAGCTCCACAAGGAAAGGAACAGAAACAAAAAATCTGGGCAAAAGGGTCTTTTCTGAGATTGATACTCCAACCAAGGACCATTGATGGAGATAAGCTAGAACCCCTGCCCAGATGTTGCCCATGACATTTCAGTGTCCAAGTGGGTTCCATAGTAATGGGAAGAGTGACTGCCTCTGACATAATCTGATTGGCCTGCTCTTTGATCACCTCCCCCTGAGGGGGAGCAACCTTACCAGGCCACAGAGGAAGACAGTGCAGCTACTCCTGATGAGACCTGATAGGATCAGAAGGAAGGAGAGGAGGACCTCCCTTATCAGTGGAAAGGGGGAAGGGCATGTGTGGAAAAGGGGGAGGGAGTGTGGGATTGGGAGGGGAGGAGGGAGGAGGCCACGGGGGGGGGATACAAAGTAAATAAACTGTAATTAACAAAAATTAAAATAAAAATGAAATAAAAGGTAATGTAATGAGTTTTTGTTTTAAAAGAAAAATATGTAACTGTCAATAAGCTTTTAATTTAAGGCTTAAAGCCATTTCCCTTTTGTTAGCACTGATCTCTGTGTATAGCATAATGCCTGTGGAGTCATTTTATTGCTAAGTGATTTTTGTTTATTTGTTTAGACCAGTAGTGTTTGATCTTGGTCCTGGGATTTCTAGTTTCTGGATACTGGTCACCCGAGCAGTGCTGGACATGAGTTACATCTTATAGGGTTTTCCTTGAGTAGTTAGATACTGGCTGGTTATTCCTACAATCTTGTGTCACCATTGCCATAGCATTTCTTGAAAGCGGATACTATTAAAGATCAAAAGGTTTTCGGATGGGTTGTTGTCTGTTTCTCATTGGGAAGCATGCACAGTACCCTTCTGTACAAAAGATTCTAGAATGCAAGGTGATCTTAAAAGGTTTTAAACACATATTCAGCCATAATACGTGAAAATTTTGGTAGAATATGCCAATGTATTTTTATAATTCCAGAGGCTAGCCTCTAATAGCAATCACATGTTTCTATATAATTGTCAAGTGAATGCTATAGTGTAATATATATTGGTTGTTATAAACAAACATTCTGTCAAAACTGGACACAGACAAAACCTGAAAAAAATCAGTGGCTTCCATGGAAAATGAAACATAACTGCTTAATGAAATTAAGACATGTGTCTAGGAACTGTGCCATGGACACAAGAGTCAGAAACTAGTGAAGGGAGATACTTGCTGAAAATGGAAACATTAAATTTGTCTGCTGATATACAGTGAGACATAACTCAATATGAAGGCAAAAGAGAAAGATATACCTGGACAATTACAAGGGACACAAAATGGTTTCTGCTGGTCATTGCAACTACATTTTCGAAAGGTAAAAAAAAACTGTTTTAAAAGGACATCACTTTAGAATATTTCTGGATTATTCTTGCTGCAAAGTACAACTTGAACATTCTCAAGTTCAATGACTATGTGCTCAAAGAAAAGATACCTCAATTTAGTAAAGTTTATGATTTAAAAGGAACTACATAGTAAGGAGGGAATGGTGGCATGTACCTTTAATCCCAGCACTCAGAGGTAGAAGTAAGCAGATCTCTGTGGGTACAAGGCCAGCCTTTTCCATAGAGTGAGTTCCAGGACAGACAGGGCTATGCACAGGGCAACCCTGTCTCAAAAAAAAAAAAAAAAAAAAAGATTAAACAGCAAATGACGCCACATAAACACTTAACGCACAAAGACTAGTTGTGGGATTCAATTATAGAGGTGAGTCTGTGAGTCTGGCATGGCCCTACACACAAAGGCAAGAAGAACCTAAAAAAAAAACAAAACACTGCCAAAGAGGAGTCACACAGTTCTCATGCCATTGATGTACTAGGGTGGTTTTTCAGGGACTCCCCTTTTCCGAGGGCAGAGGAAGAAGGATAGGGGAGTGAAGGAGCAATGGTTAGGAGGGACCTGGAGGAGAGGAGGGAGGGGACTAAGATTGAGATGCGAAGTAAATAACTTAATAAAACTTATATTAAAATATGGAGATGCATATTAAGAAGGAGGGGAGAGGGCACTGAATATTTCCAATAGGAAATTAAGAAGGCTGAAGCTTAAACAGAGAAATAGGTGAGAGAGAGAGAGAGAGAGAGGAGAAACTGTTCCTGCTGTGCCATCTACATTTTACAATTTTATATAAAGATATTTTGTAGTCATTTCTGTAAGTTTGAAAATCCTGTTCTGATTCCTATCTGACATTACATCATTGGCAAACTGTGAAGTCAAGTGCTAAATTATCCAGAAGAAAAGGAGATGCAAGCATTCCATCAGTAGTGTCCATAGGAGAGAAAAATTTCAGACTTCATTTATACATGCAGAGTAGTTCACAAAGACAACCATCTTAAACTAGAGCACACTTCATTGTAGGAGGCAGATCTATTTATTTACATTGATTTAAGGGAACAGATTTCAATTCTTTAGAAAACAAAACAAAAGAAAACAAAAAAGCCAGATCCATCACATAATCCAGGTATATAACTGTTTTGGGTATTTACCTCAAAATCTCTCTATTCTACTACAGAGATATTTGTTCTTTGATGTTCATCACTGCTTAGTTCACAACAGCCAGGAAACAAAACAGCCCACATGCTCATTAACTGATGCATGGGCAGTAAAAGTGTGGCATATTAACCCAATGGAGTCTGGTTCAGATGTTATGAAGTATGTTGAAATGTGAAGGTAAGTAAATGGAGTTGGGAATGGTCATTCCAAGTGAGGTAGCCCAGACTCAGAAAGATAAACACTGTCTCTCATTTGCAGATGCTAGTTTTGACTCTTTAGACATGTGGGTTTCTTCTGTAATATGTGCAGAGGTCAGGGAATTAGTAAAAGGCTTGGGGGTTCTGAAGGAGGAAAAGAAGAACACAGTGATATAAATGGGACAGGGGAATAAAGGAAGAGGAAGGGCTGAATAGAGTGGAATATGTGACAGTGGAGTAGAGAATACATGACTAATACTAAAGACCTTCTTCCCCAAATAGCAACACAGGCATGAATGAAATGTTTAACTGGATTTACCCTTTGTAATACATGAAAATGTCTCTACTGATACCACAGACTAACAAAAAAAAAAAAAAACCCACCAGTGACAGGCATAATTTGTGTCTAGTAAAGGTATTAGAAAGTGAGTTCATATATACCCTCGAATTTTAGAAGCCATTGACATTGCTCTTTGCTCTGGAACTTTATTGTGAGGCCCCACTGCTGAAAATAATATATGTTTTAGTCATCGAACATTGAGAAATCAAGGAGGTCCTGATGTGGCAGCTTCATTTCTACTGGGTAGCTTTAGCAATATTAGATGGTACTATGCATACCAGAAGAGGAGAAAAGTACCTTTTTCAACAACAAATACATTGAAGTAATAGCGGCATGAACGCCAAAGGGCTAACTTTCTGAGTTTTTAAAGCCTGCTCCATTAAACTAAGTCCTATGGACTTACTATTATAGCTGTAGATTGGTGTATCTCACATTTCATCAGAGATACTTTTTGCAGTAGATGGAGAAAAATACAGATATTCACAACTAGTTATGTTTCAGAGAATAAAGGATCATGGAAAACAAGTAACAGGACAGAAGCCTACCGCAGAGGGCCTCTGAAAGTCTCTACCTAGCAGTGAATCAAAGCAGATGCTGAGACTCATAACCAAACCTTTGGCAGAGTGCAGGGAATCATATGAAAGAAGGGGGAGTTAGGATGATGTGGAGAAGACAGGAGCTCCACAAGGACCAAATATATCTGGGCACAGGGGTCTTTTCTGAGACTGATACTCCACCAAGGACAATGTATGGATACAACCTAGAACCTCTGCTCGATGTAGCCTGTGGCAGCTCAGTAACCAAGTGGGTACCCTAGTAAGGGGAACAGGGACTATTTCTGACATGAACTCAATGTCAGGCTCTTTGATCTCTCCCCCCTGCCAAGGGAGGAGCAATCCTGCTAGGCCAAAGAGGAAGACTTTGCAGCCAGTCCTGAGATACCTGATAAAACAGGGTCAGATGAAAGGGGAGGAGGTCCTCCCCAATCAGTGGAAGGGGGCAGGGAGGAGATGAAGGAAGGAGGGTATGAATGAGGAGATGAATGAAGGCAGGGAGGGAATGAGAGAAGGGGATACAGCTGGGATACAGAGTTAATAAAATGTAACTAATAATAAAAATAAATGTAAAAAAAAAGATCATGGAAAGCTCAGCCCTCAATATGGTGTGCACATTACAGTCTCTACTTTTCTATGGTTCAGGCAGCAAAGAGAACTATTTTAAGCACCAGAGGATGAATATGAATACTACAACACAGTATTTTCTGGACACAACAGACAGTGACATATATACACTCACAGTAGTTGTGGCAGCATGCACAACACTGGCACTAGGTCTAGCCAGGTAAAATTCCAAAAGAGGATGGGAAGGGTGACGCTAAGTCAATCCTTACCTGAGATAATTTTTAGTTATGAACTGCTGGGGAAGAGTAGCTAGGGCTTTAAAATTTTTATTTATTTTTTTACAAATTACATTTATAATAAAATATATTTTTATTATAATAAAACATTTATAATAATTAATTAATAATAATAAATTTTATTTTGCACTTTGTATTCCAGCTGTAGCCCCCTCCTTCATGACATCCCAACCCCACCTTCCCTCCTTCATCTCCTCCCATGCCCCTCCCAAAGTCCACTGGTAAGGAAGGTCCTCCTCTCCTTCCCTCTGACCCTCTGACCCTAGCCTATTAGGTCTCATCAGGACTGGCTGCACTCTCTTCCTCTGTCACCTGGTAAGGCTGCTCCTCCTTTTTGGGGGGGGGGTGATCAAAGAGCCAACCACTAAGTTCTTGTCAGAGACAGCTCCTGTTCTCATTACCAGGGACCATATGTGCTGGGTTTCTAAGTTATCTCCATGCATGGCCCTTGGTTGGAGTATCAGTCTCAGAAAAGACCTCTGTGCCCATATTTTTGGGTTCTGTTACTCTCCTTGTGGTGCTTTTGTTCCCTCCAGGTCTTTCTAAGTCCCCCTTCTTTCATAAGATTCCCTGCTCTCTGCCCAAAGTTTGGCTATAAGTCTCAGCATCTGCTTTGATATCCTGCAGGGTAGAGTCTTTCAGAGGTCCTCTGTGATAGGCTCCTGTCTTGTTCCCTGTTTTCTCCCTCTTCTGATGTCTGTCCCATTTGCCTTTCTGAGTGAGGATTGATCATCTTACCCAGGGTCCTCCTTCTTGCTTAGCTTCATTAGATATACAGATTTTAGTATGTTTATCCTATATTATATGTCTACTATCCACTTATGAGTGAGTATATACCACTCTTTCTGCTTCTGGGATATCTCATTCATGATGATCTTTTCTAGCTCTCACCATTTGCCTGCAATTTTATGATTTCTTTGTTTTAGTTGCTGAGTACTATTCCATTGTGTAAATGTACCACAATTTGTATATCTATTCCTCAGGTGCGGGACATCTGAGTTATTTTGAGATTATGGCTATCACAAATAAAGCTGCTACAAACATGGTTGAGCAAATGCTCATGGTTGTATACATGAGCATCTTTTGGATATATGCCTAGGAGAGCTATAGCTGGATCTTGAGGAAGCATTATTTTCTAAATATGTAATTCATGAGTATGTGTTTTATTATTAGTAGTATTAGTATTATTTAAGCGTATGGCCATAGGTAGGGGAACATGTTCTAATAGTCACACACTCAAGCGTATGTGGCCAGTATGAATTGGACGGGGTAGGCTTTTTTAAAAAATGCAGGCCAAACATTAAGTGGGAGTTGAAAGAGGAGAGGGTTTGGGAGGAGTTGTGGAGGTCAACATGGTAAAAACAATGTATGGAATTAACTAAAAATATAGTAAAAATAAGAGGGAACTAATAACTCATATGCTCCTTCAATCACTGTAGGGTTCAAACATTCTTATTTAATTATGTTACGAAATAAAATAACAAAATACAGATTAACTAAAGATACACAGCATGAATCAGATTCCAGAACGAAGCAGAAACAATTGTGGCTCTCCGAGCTAACTTTCAGGATTAACAACTGAACTTCAGTGGTTTCTGTAAGAGCTATGCCAGGATGTTTAATCGGAAAGCCCCGAGAGCATGTTTTACTGCTGACATTTCTGTGAGGTTACCTTCCCAGTCTTTCTAAAATCTGCCCAGATGGTTTCCTCTCCTGAGTGCAGAGGTGCTATATAAAACATGATCCTGACAATAGTAATTAGATCTTTTTATTGATAAGAAACTTTTAATCTGCGTGTTTCCTTGGACCTGACGTTTTTCCCTTCTTAGCACAAAAACATTTTCTATAGCCATAAACTTGACTTTTAAAATGTTTTGTTCTTTTTTTAAAGTCAAGGTAAGGGTGCCGGTCAATTTCTGTAGCATCATTTTTCTTTTCTTCATTTGCAGTGCGTGTTGACTATACTTGTAAGATACGCTGTGAGGAACCACAGTAACATCTGCTAGCAGTAGATTTCCAACAGTGAACAGGACCCAGTTCAAACAAAGAGAGCATGATTAAGGAAACAACTGATAATTTAATAAAAACTTTGTTAACTGAAATGATTTAAATGATTGAAGTTAACATTATCCTCAGAATATTATCTTTATTCAACTCTCTACTCCTGTTACAGTAGAAGGTTTATTATGTATAAATAATTGATAGGTTATCTGATTTTGGAGAAACTCTTAAAATGATTATTTTTCATAATAATTGCATATTTTTCATCTACCAACCTATTTTAGTCACTTCTTCCAAGCTTCACATCTCAAAGTAGTTAATATTTTTTAATATAAAACTTAACAAAGACTGAGTTTATGTTTATCATCTAGTTATGTATATACTTACCATCATAAAATTATGGAATCATAATTTTAAATTGACCTATGACCTAAAAATGTTTTTAATTTCCACAGTATTGCAGCTTGTACATACTTCTCCATAAAATTCATGTTATGTAATTAAAAAATAATCTTATATTTTGTTATGTTTACATTTAGTAATTTGTATAATTTTATCATAAGCCTATGATTCTTTGAACATGCAATTTTATTTTACGAACATAAAAATGGTGACATAATTAACTTCAACTTTTTGTTTACATTAAGCTTTCAGAATTATGTTATTCATCTGTTGAAACAGTCTCACTTCTCTGCCTCTTAAGGTTGTATACACTATTTCCTGTATACCCCTAATTCTCATATAAGTTCAGAAGAAATATATTTACCCCCTATGGTTGTTTGAATAAGACTGACATCTCTCCCCCTCACCCCGCCGACACACACACAAAGAGGCTCATATACTTGAATGCTTAGTCATTAGGTAATGGCTCTATTTGAGAAGGATTGGAAGGAGGAAGAATGTCACTAGGGCTGAGCTTTGAGCTTTCAAAAGCCCACACCAGGCCTAGTCTCTTCTCTCTGCCTATGGATCAGGATGAAGTTCTCAACTGCTGCTCCAATGCCTGCCTGTACACTGCCATACTTCCTGCCATGAAGAAAATAGACTAAACCCCTGAAATTGTAAGCAAGTCCACAATTAAATGCTTTCTTTTATAAGAGTTGTTCTAGCCGTGGTGTCTCTTCACAGCAATAAGATAGTGACTAAGAAAACTCCCATATTAGAGCTTTAATAATGAGCACCTGAGGAAGTGTTCCAAGCACATCATGGCATGGTCACTGGCCAGCAAGGTTGGGGCCTCTTCCTCTCTTCTTCCAACTTTTGTTACTTAATTGAGGATAATTCAGGCTTCCCCAGAGGAGAAGTACTTGGGCATATATTGTTTTTGATGTTGTAGACTCTCATGAGGATGTTTAAAGCATCTTAGGTTTATTATGTGTTCAGCTGCCTCACAAAATGCCTTTGTTCTAACCCCTGAACCTATGAAAATACCATACCAAATGACAATGGAGGATTAAAAGTGCAAATGGAGTTAAAGTCATAGTCAGCAAAATTTAAAATCAGGGTATCCTTTGTAGATACTAATATATTTGCAGGATTCTCAGACTGGGGAAGGAGAATGCCAAAGTGTGTATGTGTGTGTGTACAGGCATGTTTGTATATGTTTTCACACCTGCATGAAATAATACATTTCCAGTGTTGTAAGACCAAATATGCCTGTGAATATATTATGTCTTCACACATGCTCTTCTTAGAAACATTTAAAGTTCTAATTACACGTTTCTTCTGGATATAATTAGTCTGTTAGTATACTTCAAACTGAAAAGGTATTGCATAAAGTAAACAAGGCGAATGGGATGGACATCAGAAGAGGGAGAAAACGGGGAACAGGACAGGAGCCTAGCACAGAGGGCCTCTGAAAGACTCCACCCAGCAGGGTGTCAAAGCAGGTGCTGAGACTCATAGCCAAACTTTGGGCAAAGTGGAGGGAATCTTATGAAAAAAGGGGGAGATAAAAAGACCTGGAGGGAAAAGGAGCACCACAAGGAGAGCAACAGAACCCAAACATATGGGAACAGGGGTCTTTTCTGAGACTGATACTTCAAACAAGGACCACGAATGGTGATTACCTAGAACCCCTGCACAGATGTAGTCCATGGCTGCTCAGTGTCCAAGGGGGTTCCCTAGTAGTGGCAACAGGGACTGTTTCTGACATGAACTCAGGGGCTGGCTCTTTGATCACCTCCCCTTAATGGGGGAGCAACCTTACTGGGCCACAGAGGAAAACAATGCAGCTATCTCTGATGAGACCTGATAGACTGATATAGCCTCATCAGGAATGAGACTGATAGTCAGAGGGAAGGGGAGGAAGGTCTCCCCCATCAGTGGACTTGGGGAGGGGCATAGGAGAAGAGGGAGGGAGGGTGAAATTGGGAGGGGACTAAGGAGGGGTCTATAGCTGGGATACAAAGTAGATAAATTGTAATTAATAAAAATAAATGAATTAAAAACTTCAATTCGCCACACCTGAACTTCCTTCCATTGAGTGTGATATATTATAATGTTCTGTGATCATTTGCCTGTATATGTTATAGTAATACTGACAATGTGCACACAGACACTTGCTCCCTTTCACAAAACTGACAGCATTCTGCATATCCTGTTATGTCACTTCACAATTTTCTTGAATGTCATATTTTAGAAATTGCTATTTGAGAGGTTTACCTTATTTTGAAATATTCTTTCAATCTATTAAATGGAGATTTATTGATATAACATGATTAAGTTAACAATTTTGCTACTGATATTCCCTGGATACATATTTATACTTCTCTATATTTTGCATCTTCTTATTTTCCAGTTTCTTAGATGAAGGTTTGTTTTATTCATGTTTGTCAACACAATGAGTTTTCAATGTTTTTAACCTTTTCATTTTGAGAGTGGAAAATTGTCTTAGTATAATTTTATTTTTTTTAACTCACAATGAAAAATGCTTGATTTTTAATATATCTTTTAAATTCTTTTCCTGAAGAGACCCGTCTTTGGATTACTTTTCTTTAATTGACATGTAGAAATATACAATGTATGTAAAAGTTTCTTTGACACATCTTTAAACACTGTATAATCTGACATGTATAGCTTTTCTTTGTAGAACGTAACTGTTATGTATTCAAAATTTCAACATATTTAAGTAAATTTAAAATATAGGTACATACCATGTGTGACTTTCTGCTTCTGCGTTACCTCACTCAGCATGATCTTTTCTAGTTCCCATCATTTGCCTTCAAATTTCATATTTTCCTTTTTTTTTTTTTTTTTTTTTTTTTTAGTAGCTGAGCAGTACTCCGTTGGGTAAATGTGACACAATTTCTGTGTTTATTTCTCTACAGAGGGACATCTAGGTTGTTTTGAGATTCTGGCTATTATGAATAAAGCTGTTATGAACATAGTTGAGCAAATGTCCTTATTGTATAGTTGAGCATCTTTTGGATATATGCCCTGTAGTGGCATAGTGTCACCTTGAGTTAGCAGTGTTCTTAATTTTCTGAGAAAGCGAACAAATAAATTTCCAAAGAGTTATATAAATTTACATTCCCAGCAACAATGGAGGAGGGTTCCCCTTTGTCCACAACCTCTCCAGCATGTGACATCCCTTTAGTTCTTGATCTTAGACATTCCGATGGGTGTGAGGTGGATCTCAGGGTCATTTTAATTTTCATTTCCTTGATGATTAGGACATTGAGCATTTTTTTAAGAGTTTCTCTGACATTTGATATTCCTCTGTTGAGAATTCTCTGTTTAGCTCTTTATCCCATTTTTAATTGGACCACTTTGTTGTTGTTTAAATTTTTGAGTTTTTTATATATTTTGGATATTAGCCCTCTCTCAGATATTGGGTTGGTGAAGAACTTTTTGCAATCTGTAGGCTATCATTTGGTTCTGTTGACAGCGTCCTTTCCTTTACAGAACCTTTTCAGTTTCATAAGATCTGATTTATTGATTGTTGATCTTATAGCCTGTACTGGTGGTGTTCTGTTCAGTAAGTTGTCTTCTATGCCAATGAGTTCAAGGCTCTTCCCCACTTTTTTTTCTAATGGATTTAGTGTGTCTGGTTCTATGTTGAGGTCTTTGATCCTTTTGGACTTTACTTTTATTCAGGGTGATAAATATGGATCTATTTACATTTTTTCTACATGTAAACATCTAGTTAGACCACCAGCATTTGTTGAAGATGTTATCTTTTTTCCATTGTATGGTATTGGCTTCTTTGTTGTAAATGGATACTAGCTATATAATATGGAATAAGCATACTAAAATATATAGTCCAAAAGAAGCTAAACAAGAAAGAGGACTCTAGGGAAGAGGCTTACTCCTCATTCAGAAGGGCAAACAGGATAGACATCAAAAGTAGGAGAAGACATGGAACATGACTGGAGCCTTCCACAGGGGGCCTCTTTATGACTCTGCCCATCAGGGTATTGAGGCAGATGCTGAGACTCATAGCCAAACTTTGGGCACAGTGCAGGCAATCTTATGAGAGAAGGGGGAAATAGAAAGACCTGGGGGGGAGAGGAGCTATACAAGGAGACCAACAGAGCCAAAATTCTGTGCTCAGTGGTTTATGCAGAGACAGATGAATCAATCAAGGCCTATGCATGCAGAGTACCTAGACGCCCTGTTTAGATGTATCCCATGGGCAGCTCAGTCTCTATGAAAGTTGAACAGGTACAGTCTCTGACATGAGCTCAGTTGCTTGCTCTTTGATCACCTCTCCTTGGCATAGTGGCCTAACTAGGCCACAGAGATACAGGATTCAGGGAGTCCTGATAGGTTAGGGTCAGATAATAGGGGAGGATGGCCTCCCCTATCAGTAGACTAGATGAGGGACATGGGTAGGGGGAGAGAGAGGGAGGGTGGGACTGGGCAGAGATGAGGGGGGCTACAGCTGAGCTACAAAGTAGATAAATTAAAATAAATAATAATAAAGAACACAACTTAGGATATAATTATTGTATATAAATCTTTGATATATTGTCCTAATCCTAACATAAAAGTGTACTTTTTGTAATTTTAAACATGGTCATTGCTTTTCTTTTTATTGTTTTAAAGTGTCAGTTTTAGTCAATTACATTGTTTTCATCTGCTCTTCTCTTATTATGCATTCTTGGCCTCAGATCTCTTCTGCTCGAGTTTCTGGGATCTTCTTATTCCACAAGGAATGACCAGTGATTTCAGAGGTTGTGGCTTGTGTGGCTTCACTTTGACACGAGGAAAACAAGTTTCTCTTCTTTCTTTCATTATTTAGGCAAGGGAAATGCAAGAGCAAGTGGGATAATGTAGAGAGCAAGGAATAACAGGGCAATGTTTTGACCAGGGTACTGTTTTCTATCCATTATAATACAATGTTCCCTGTTGACAGCTCACAGCATTCCCCATGACATGTTCAGACACCTGTACAGTAACAGCTCCTTCCCAACATATCAGAAATAAATACCAAGTATGCTGTCATTTCTAAAACTTGATTTCTTTCAATGCTATTACTCTTCCTATCTGGATATGTATGTATATACCTACATACATGCATACACACACATATGCCAGGTAGAGTAGAATTACAGGGACTCTTTAGTATCAACATTCAATAAGTTAGAAGATATAGAATAAGGAGTAATGACATTAAAATCAGTAGCTAAAAGGACCTGGAGTGTTTAAAATATATCACTATATTTTATAGTAAAAAAGTAATGTCCCCTCGATCCAAGATGCATGTGAGGAGTAGGACAGCATTGTCGGTACAGCAACCAAGAGACTGAACTCTGGGCACAAAAACAACAACGATCGTTTTTCCCAGGTGAGAGGAAACTCCAAGGTGTGGGAAACAGTAAGGTCCACTCTCAGGTCACCCAACCAGAATCCGGAAGATATCCCAGGTCACGCAGGCACTCTGTCGCCAGGCCAGAGCCACATGCCTATGTGTCCTGATTACCTTCTGAGTCTGAACGGTGAGCACAAAAACACCAGAGACTGGGAGTCCCAGTCGCGAGAAAAACCCACAGGGAAGGAAGGAAACGGGAATAACCTCAGGTCACCCAGTCTATCCCTGGAAAAGGTCTTGCAGACCAGCAGGCACACTCCGCCAACCCTGAGCCGGGGCTCCAGCTGCCAGCACAGAGACCTGCTGCTTGGTGACTCTCCATCACAGACAGAACTGTGTGCACCAGGGCATCAGAGACTGGGAGTCCCTGTCGGGAGAAAACACCACAAGGAGGGAAACAGCTTAGAGCACTCAGCTGAGTCCCCCACCGTTACCACCAGCACACACGGGAAAGTTCTCGGGAAAAGGTCTCAGGTTCCTGCCCAGTCACCAGCTTGGAGCCACCACCAGTCAGTGACTGCCTGCTCTGCGTGCCACCCCAAACACCACAGGCTGGTCCTTCCTATTGGGAGAAACCCCAGGGTGGGGGAAACATCTGGCCCTACCTCAGGACACCTAGCTCCTGAAAAGTCTCTGGCTATCCACAGGCTCCTGACTCTAGCCTCCAGCTGCATGCATGAGAACAGAGCTCACCTGTGCTTGAGTACTGGGGCATAGAATCACAACCTCAGACCTACAGAAGCCTGGAATCCCTGAGATCAACCCCCAAAATTGCTCCAAGGGGCAACCAGTTATCCCTAAATAAACTGACCAAACCACAGGGCACCCAGGTTACAGCAGCAGATCACTAAATTTACAGAAAGAAGCCAAGAAGCAAGGCAGCTGTCTCCAGGACTTCTCTGGGTGAGAGGAGAGCTCTCTTGACTAACAAGGACCACAGTTACCACTCAGGTCTGTAAGCCTGAGGTGAGCTGTGGCAATTCCTGAAAAGCACCGGCCATGCTGTGACCATACCCAAAAAGCTGAGGAGGCTTCCTTCAGGAATAAGCATCTTCCTGCCAAAGGGATTCTCTCCACCACAGGATTCCTGGAAACACCAGAAACTAACACCCAAAACGTAAGATAGCCCAGTGGGTAGAGGCCAGCCTACAACCTCAATCAACAAAAGACAGAGCAATATGGCATCTCCAAAATACAGTTATCCAGGGGCAAGCAGCCCTGGACACCCCAGGATAATTGAAATTCAAGAAAATGACTTAACGTCTATGCTTATGAAGAGGTTAATAAAGGAAACAAATAAAATGCGCAATGAACTAGAGGAAGATAAAATCAGATTATGGTCCACCATAAAGAAATAGATGAAGTTGCAGTCAAATGGTGTGTGGCATTTAGAGATGAAATAATGAAATCACTGAAAGAAATAAAAGAAACAGAGGATTGTTCAAACAAACAGCTAAAGGAATTGAGGAAAAAACAGGAAAATACAGTCAGACAGGTGAAGGAAATCAACAAAACGGCTCAAGACCTGAATATAGAATTGGAAAAATTAAAGAAAACATAAATGGAGGAAACTGTGGAGAGAAAGAACTTAGAGAAGAAAACAGGAACTACAGAGGTAATCATAACCAATAGACCACAAGAGATGGAAGTAAGAATCTCAGGTGTGGGAGATAGAATGGAAGAAATAGATGTATCTGTCAAATGAAATGTTAAATCTAAAATATTCCTGACACAGAACATCCAAGAAATCCAAGACAATGTGAAAAGACAAAATCTAAGAATAATAGGAATAGAAGAAAAAGAAGAGTCCCTCTTCCAAGGCCCAGAAAATATTTTCAACAAAATCATTGAAGATAATGTCCCCAACTTAAAGGGAGGCATATAAGAATACAAGAGGCCTACAGAACACCTAATAAATTAGACCAGAAAAGAAAATCCTCTTGTCACATAATAATCAAAACAGTAAGTATACAGAACAAAGAAAAAATACTAAAAGCTGCAAGGGAAAAATGCCAAGTAACATATAATTGCAAACCCATTAGAATCACACCCGACTTCTCAACAGAAACAATGAAAGCCAGCAGCCTGGACAGATATCATGCAGACCCTAAGAGAACACAGATGTCAGCCTAGGCTACTGTACCCAGCAAAACTCTCAGTCCTCATAGACAGAGAAAACAAGATATTCAATGACAAAAACAAATTTCAACAATACCTACACACATATCCAGTGTTACAGAAGACACTAGAAGGGAAAATAAAACGCGAGAAAACTATTTTAAAGAAAACACAAGAAAAATAAATCTCACTAGAGCAAAACAAAAAGTAACCAAGCACACAAAATTACTACCACAGCCAACTTCAAAATCAAAGGATCTAACAGCCACCGGTCATTAATCTCTCTCAACATCAATGGATTCAATTCTCCAATAAAAAGCACAGACTAACAGAATGGAAGCATAAACAAAACCCAAAAATCTGTGGCATACAAGAAACACACCTAAGACTCAAAGATAGGCATTACCTGAGGATAAAGGGCTGGAGGACAGTTTTCCAAGCAAATGGACCCAAGAAGCAAGCAGGAGTAGCCATTCTAATATCTGATAAAATAGACTTTCAACCAAAATTAATCAAAAGAGATGGGGAAGGACACTTCATACTCGTCAAGGGAAAATTCCACCAGGAAGACATCACAAACCTGAACATCTATTCCCCAAATACAAGGGTACTCACATGTGTAAAAGAAACATTAATAAAACTGAAACCATTCATAGATCCCCAGACATTCATAGTGGGAGACTTCAACACCACACTCTCTAAAAAGGACAGGTCAAAAAAAAACAGAAATTAAAAAACAAAACAATGTCTCTAACAGGGGTAATGAATCAAATGGACCCAACAGACATTTAGAGAGCCTTACACACAAACACAAAAAAATTTACATTATTCTCAGCACCTCATGGAACCTTCTCCAAAATAGACCATATAGTTGGTCACAAAGCAAGCCTCAACAGATACAAGAAGATTGAAATAATGCCTTGTATTCTATCTGATCACCATGGACTAAAGCTAGACCTCAACAAAAACAGAAATAGCAAAAAACCTACCTACACACATATGGAAACTGAACATCTCACTACTCAATGACCGCTGGGTCAGAAAAGAAATAAAGAAATCAAAGTCTTCCTAGAATTCAATGAAAACGAAGACACAACATACTCAAACTTATAGGACAGAATGAAAGCAATGCTAATAGAAACTTCATAACACTAACTGCCTTCAAGAAGAAATTTGAGACATCTCATTCAAGCAAGTTGATAGCTCACCTAAAAACCCTAGAAAAAGAAGAAATAGAGACACCCAAGACGAGTAGATAGCTGGAAATAATTGAACTCAGGGCTGAAATCAATAAATTAGAAACAAACAATTCAAAGAATCAATGAAACCAAGAGCTGGTTCTTTGAGAAATACAATAAGATAGACAAGCCCTTAGCCAAGCTAAATAAAAGGCAGAGAGACACTATCCAAATCAACAAAATCAGAAATGAAAAGGGGGACATAACAACAGACTCTGAGGAAATCCAAACAATCATTAGGACTTACTTCAAAAGTCTATAGGCCACAAAATTTAAAAATCTAAATGAAATGGACGATTTTCTTGATAGGTTCCACTTACCAAAGCTGAATCAAGACCAGTAACTCAAATAAATAGTCCTATATCCCCTAAGGAAATAGAAGAGGTCATCAAAGTCCCCATCCAAAATAAATAAATAAAACCAAACCAAAACAACAACAAAAAACCCAGGACCAGATTGTTTCTGCTCAGAATTCTACCAGACCTTCCAAAAAGAGCTAACTCCAGTTCTCTTCATACTATTCCACAAAATAGAAGCAGAAGTACACTACCAAACTCATTCTATGAAGCCACAGTCACCTTGATAACTAAACTTCATAGAGAGACCCAACAATGAAAGGGAATTTCAGGCCAATCTCCCTTATGAACATTGATGCAAAAATATTTAACAAAATACTTGCAAACTGAACACAAGAACACATCAAAGTTATCATCCACTCTGACCAAGTAGGCTTCATCCCAGGTATGCAGGGGCAGTTCAATATATGGAAATCCATCAATGTAATCCACCATATAAACAAACTGAAAGAAAAAAAAAAACACATGATAATCTCCTTAGATGCTGAAAAGCATTTGACAAAATTTAACATCCATTCATGTTTAAAGTATTGGAGAGATCAGGGATACAAGGCACATACCTAAACAGAGTAAAGGCAATGTACAGCAAGCCTATAGCCAACATCAAAATAAATGGAGAGAAACTCAAATCAATCCCACTGACATCATGAACAAGGCAAGGCTGCCCACTCTCTCCATACCTCTTCAACATTGTTCTTGAAGTCCTTGCTAGAGCAATAAGACAGTTGAAGGAGATCAAGGGGATGCAAATTGGAAAGGAAGAAGTCAAATTATCACTGTTTGCAGATGGTATGATAGTATACATGAGTGACCCCAAAATCTCTACCAGGGAACTCCTACAACTGATAAACACCTTCAGCAAAGTGGCCGGATACAAAATTAACTCAAAAAATCAGTAGCCCTTCTGTATACAAAAGACAAAAGGGCTGAGAAAGAAATTAGGGAAACAACACCCTTCATAATAGCCAAAAAGGACATAAAGTACCTTGGTGTAACGCTAACCCAGCAAGTCAAAGACTTGTATGAAAAAAATTTCAAGTCTCTGAAGAAAGAAACTGAAGAAGATATCAGAAGATGCAAAGATCTCCCATGCTCATGGCTTGACAAGATTAACATAGTAAAAATGGCCATCTTACCAAAAGCAATCTACAGATTCAATGCAATTCCCATCAAATTATCAACAAAATTCTTTGCAGACCTTGAAAGAAAAATTCTCAACTTCATATGGAATAACAAGACATCCAGAATTGCTAAAACAATCATATACAATAAAAGATCTTCTGGAGGTATCTCTATCCCTGATCTCAAGCTGTACTATAGAGCAACAGTAATAAAAACTGCATGATACTGGCATAGAAACAGAATGGTGGATCAGTGGAACCGAAAGAAGACCCTGACATAAACCTACACACTTATGGACACCTGATTTCTGACAAAGATGCCAAAACCATACAATGGAAAAAAGACATCTTCAGCAAATGGTGCTGGTCTAACTGGATGTCTACATGTAGAAAAATGCAAATAGATTCATACTTATCACCTTGCACAATACTAAAATCTAAGTGGATCAAAGACTTCAACATAAAACCAGAAACACTAAATTGGTTAGAAGAAAAATTGGGGAAGAGCCTAGAACTCATTGTCACAGGAGACAACTTCCTGAACAGAACACCAACAGCACAGGCTCTAAGAGCAACAATCAATAAATGGGACCTCATGAAACTGAAAAGTTTCCATAAAGCAAAGGAAACTGTCATCCAAACAAAATGACTGCCTAAAGATTGGGAAAGAATCTTCACCAACCCTATATCTGACAGAGGGCTAATATCCAGTATAAAAACTCAGTATAATTAACTCAAGAAGTTAAACAGCAACAAATCAAGTTACTGAATTAAAAAATGGGGTTCAAAGCTAAACACAGAATTCTCAATAGAGGAATATGGAAAGGCAGAGACACACTAAAGAAATGTTCAAGGTCCTTAATTATCTTGGAAATTCAAATCAAAATGACCCTGAGATTTCATCTTACACATATCAGAATGGCTAAAATAAATAACTCAAGTGAAACACATGCTAGAGAGGTTGTGGAGAAAGAGGAACCCTCCTCCAATGCTGGTGGGAATGTAAAACTTATTCAACCACTTCAGAAATCAGTCTGGTGCTTTCTAAGACAATTAGGAATAGCGCTTCCTCAAGATCCAGCTACACCCCTGCTAGCCGTATATCCAAAAGACGCTCAAGTGTAAAACAAGGACATCTGCTCAGTCATGTTTGTAGCAGCTTTATTTGTAATAGCCAGAAGCCAGAAACAACCCAGATGCCCCTCAACAGAAGAATGGATACAGAGAGTGTGGTACATCTATTCAATGAAATATTACTCAGCAATAAAAAACAAGGAAATCATGAAATTTGCAGGTAAATAGTGGGAACTGGAAAAGATTATCCTGAATGATGTATCCCAGAAGCTGAAAGACACACAGGGTATATACTCACTCATATAGACATATAATATAGAATAAACCTACTAAAATCTGTACACCTAAAGAAGCTAATCAGGAAGGAGGACTCTGGCTAAGATGCTCAATCCCCATTCAAAAAGGCAAAGAGGATGGACATTGGAGAAGGGAGAAAACAGGGAATAGGACAGGAGCCTACCACAAAGGACCTCTGAAAGGCTCTACCCTGCTGGGTATCAAGGCAGATGTTGAGATTCATAGCCAAACTTTGGGCAGAGTACAGGGAATGTTATGAAATAAGTGGGAGATAGTATGACCTGGAGAGGACAGGAGCTCCACAAGCAGAGCAACAGATCCTAAAAGTCTGGGCACAGGGGTCTTTTCTGAAACTGATATTCCGGCCAAGGACCACTAATGGAGATGGCCTGGAACCCCTGTATAGCCTATGGTAGCCTATGGCAGTTCAGTATCCAAGTGGGCTCCATAGAAATGGGGACAGGGACTGTCTCTGACATGGACAGAGACTGTTCTTTGATCACCTCCCCCTGACTGTGGAGCAGCCTTAGCAAGCCACAGAAGAAGACAACACAACCACTCCAGATGAGACCTGATAGACTAGGGTCAGAGGGAAGGGGAGGAGGACCACCCTTTTCAGTGGACTGGGAGAGGGACATGTGTGGGGAAGAGGGAAGGTGGGATTGGGAGGGGAAGATGTAGGGAGGTACAGGGGGTATACAAAGTGAATAAACTGTAATTAATAAAAATAAAAATAATTTAAAAAAGGACTGTCGTTTGTGTGGCTATTTTAATTAATTAATTTATTTTTTTAGCATTCCCTTCTTGGTTTTCTCTTTTTTTTAATTTATTTTTTATTGTTTGTTATTATTAGTTACATTTTATTAACTCTGTATCCCAGCTGTATCCCGCTCCCTTATTCCCTCCCAATCCCACCCTCCCTCCCTTAGCTTCTCCCTGCCCCTTTCCAAGTCCATGGATTGGGGAGGACCTCCTCCCCTTTCATCTGGCCCTATTTTATCAGGTATCTTTAGGGCTGGCTGCGAAGTCCTTCTCTGTGGCCTAGCAGAACTGCTCCTCCCTTGGGGAGTGGGGAGTCAAAGAGCCTGCCATTTTAAATCACTATTTTTCCTTTCCAGGTCCCACCATTTACCTGCAAATTTCATGATTTCCTTATTTTTCATTGCTGAGTAATACTCCATTGTATAGATGTACCACAGTTTCTGCATCCATTCTTCAGTTGAGGGGCATCTGGGTTGTTTCCAGCTTCTGGCTATTACAAATAAGGCTGCTACAAACATGGTTGAGCAAATGTCCTTTTTCTGTACTTGTGCCTCTTTTGGGTATATGCCTAGGAGTGGTATGGCTGGATCTTGAGGAAGCGCTATTCCTAGTTGTCTGAGAAAGCGCCAGATTGATTTCCAGAGTGGTTGTACCAGTTTACATTCCCACCAGCAGTGGAGAAGGGTTCCCCTTTCTCCACAACCTCTCCAGCATGTGTTGTCCCTTGAGTTTTTCATCTTGGCCATTCTGATGGGTGTAAGGTGAAATCTCAGGGTTGTTTTGATTTGCATTTCCCTAATGGCTAATGAGGTTGAGCATTTCTTTAAGTGCTTCTCTGTCATTCGATATTCCTTTACAGAGAATTCTCTCTTTAGCTCTGTTCCCCATTTTTTAAGTGGATTACTTGGTTTATTGCTTTTCAGCTTGTTTAGTTCTTTATATATATTGGATATGAGTTCTCTGTCAGATAAAGGGTTAGTGATGATTCTTTCCCAATCTGTAGGCAGTCACTTTGTTTTGATGACGGTGTCCTTTGCTTTACAGAAACTTTTCAGTTTCATAAGGTCCCATTTATTGATTGTTGCTCTTAGAGCCTGTGCTGTTGGTGTTCTGTTCAGGAAGTTTTCTCCTGTACCAATGAGTTCTAGGGTATTTCCCACTTTTTTTTCTAGCCGATTTAATGTGTCTGGTTTTATGTTGAGGTCTTTGATCCACTTGGACTTCAGTTTTGTGCAGGGTGATAAGTATGGATCTATTTTCATTTTTCTACATGTAGACATCCAGTTGGACCAGCACCATTTGTTGAAGATGCTATCTTTTTTCCATTGTATGGTTTTGGCATCTTTGTCAAAAATCAGGTGTCTGTAAGTCCCAGAAGCAAAAAGACACGCATGGTATATACTCACTCATATAAACATACAATGTAGAATAAACCCACTAAAATCTGTACATCTAAACAAACTAAGCAAAAGAGAGGACCCTCAGTAAAATGTTCAATCCCCATCCTGAAAGGCAAAGAGGATGGACATCAGAAGAAAAAGAAAATAGGAAACAACCTCGAAACCTGCTAAAGAGGGCCTCTGAAAGCCAGAAGAAAACAGGAAACAACCTTGAAACCTACCACAGAGGGCCTCTGAAAGCTTCTGCAGTATAGACTGTCAAAGCAGATGCTGAGCCTGATGGCCAACTGATGGGCAGAGTGAATGGAATTCTATGTAAGAAGTGGGAAATAGTAAGAGCTGGAGGGGACAGGAACTCCACAAGGAGAGCAACAGAACAAGATAATTTGAACACAGGGAACGTCCCAGAGACTCATACTCCAACCAAGGACTATTCGTGGAGATGACCTGGAACCCCTGCACAGGTGTAGCCCATGGCAGTTCAGTGTCCAAGTGGGTTACCTAGTAATGGGAAGAGGGACTGCCTCTGACATAATCTGATTGGCCTGCTCTTTGATCACTTCCCCCTGAGGGGGGAGCAGCCTTATCAGGCCACAGTAGAGGACAATGCAGCCACTTTTGATGAGAACTGATAGACTAAGATCAGAAAGGAGAGGAGAACCTCCCCTATCAGTGGACTTGGGGAGTGGCATGCAGGCAGAAAGGGGAAGGAGGGTGGGATCGGGAGGGGAGGAGGGAGGGGCTTATGGGGGGATACAAAATGAATAAAGTGTAATTAATAAAAAAATTAAAAAAAATTAAGAAGAAGAAAAAAAAGAAAAAAAATCACTATTTTTTAGGTTATTTTCTTTCTTTTTTAATTAAATTTTTATTTTTCTATATTAATTATAGTTTATGCACTTTGTATCCCAGCTGTAGAGCCCATCCTCATTCCTTTCCAATAACACCCTCTTTCCCTCATCTCTAATTTTTAACTACTTATAAACAATCAGTGCTATTAAATGAGAGGAGAGACTAGAATATGTCTTCTATTTAAGATTACTACTGCTGTGATGAAATGTCATGACCAAAAGCAACTTGGGTAGGAGTTTTACCTATCCTAAATCACAGTCCACTGAAGGAAGCCAAAGCATAACTTGACAGGCAGGAATCTGGAGGCAGCAGCTGATGCAGAGGTCATGAAAGTGTGCTGCTCACTAGTTTGCTCCCCATGGTTTGCTCATATTTTTATTTTATTTTATTTATAAGCTAAGGGGAGGAGGACCTCCCCTATCAGTGAACTTGGAGAGGAGCAAGGGAGGAGACGAGGGAAAGAAGGTAGGATTGGGAGGGAATGAGGGAAGGAGCTACAGTTGGGAATACAAAGAAGAATAAACTATAGTTAATATAAAATATTTAAAAAAGGAAACAAAAAAGCCATGTACCACCATACACACACACACACACACACACACACACACACACACACACACCCCACAGGAAAGGAATGGAGAATGGTTTTTTCCACTTGTCAGTCTTTCTGAACTGTGCTCTCTTTTGTGGACACAATATATATATATATATATATATATATATATATATATATATATATATAGTGTTACACTATATATATATGCGTGTGTGTGTGTGTGTGTTTAATTAAAAAATATCCAATACTTATAGCTCATGAGCAGCCTCCCCCCACTGGGCTGGGCCCTCTGTCATCAATCACTAATTAAGAAAATGTCATACTAGCCTGTCTGGTCTTAAAAAAGCATTTTCCTAATTGACATTTCCTCCTGTCAGACAACTCTAGTTTGTGTCATGTTGGGGTAAATTTAGACAGCACAATAAGCTAAAAGCTCAAAATTACATCAACTGAAAATAATATGTTGACTTTTCTTTTTAATTTTCTATTGGGCTCAAACGAAGAGATAAGTTTGAGTTCATATAAGATACATTAGTTACATAAGTTTGTATAAGATACATGAGTTGAAATTTAAATCTTTGAAATGCTTTCTGTAATAAAAAATAGCTTTTAAATTTTTTTTATAAAATAGGGCTATAATTACATCATTTCCCAGTTTTTCCACCCTTCAAACACTATCACATTCCCCATCTTGATTTTATTACTCCTTTTTTTGTTAATTGTTGTCAAATGCATACACACACACATATTTCTAAACACAGCTTGTTCCATCTCTGTAATGTTACTTTAATGTATGTGTACAGGGCTGACTGTTTGGTATTGGATAAAGAGTCATTGGTGCTGTATGAAATGCTGAGAGTTAGAGAAACATGAATTTAACACAGTTGACTAAGTATGTAGGAAGAGAATTGAGTTTTTAAGTTATAGAAAATGTATAGACATATACCTAGACAAATGGTGAGAGATTTGAAATCCAACCCAAAAGTTCTAAAAACTTAGAAAGTTTAGACAATATGTGCTTGCTACCACTGCTACTTTAAAATGTACTTTATTTTCATTTTCATTGAAGAAGCTGGAAAGAAATTGAACAAAGATTTATGCCTTTTAATGTCACAGCTGATTACCAACGAAGATTGGGAGAATGCAATTTTTATGACTTTATGTAAAAGTAAGCTATATTTCAGTATGTGGTGGAGATTGGCTGGACAGACAAATTTAGTTTTTAAAAAAATATGGTCTCTTGCATAAAACATTTATATAAATTAAAGAAACCAAATCTTTAAGTTCTTGAATTTAAGTGATTCATCTGACTGGTATTGGTTACACACACTGCATGAATATATGACCACCATTTTATCACTTTTTGCAATACTTTTCAAATTCACACTTACTATTAATACCCCAAATTATAAGAATTTAATAAAATCTGAAACGTCAGGTGAAATAAGTTATTTGATATTTGTTTTTCAAATTATATAATGTACTGTATAATTGGTAATAAATATTAATACCTAATATATAATAATATATAATATATAAGCATTTAAAGATTATGCCTATAGAGTAGTGTTGATATATATGGACAATAACAATATAAGAAACACATAGATTATGCCTATATAGCAATGTTGATGTATATGGATATATTGTTTTATATTTCACAGAAAAATGCCTGCCTAAAATAATCATACTGTTAAATACTAACATTATAATCATGAGAAATACAACCAGGAAAGAGGAACTTTTTTTCTTTAACTTTTTCTTCTTTTTTTATTTTTTATTTTTATTATTAGTTACATTTTATAAACTCTGTATCCCACTCCCTCATTCCCTCCCAATCCCACCCTGCCTCCCTCATCTCCTCCCTGCCCCTTTCCAAGTCTACTGATAGGGAAGGACCTCCTCCCCTTTCATCTGACCCTATTTTATCAGGTATCTTCAGGACTGGCTGCAAAGTTCTCCTCTGAAAGAGTAGCAAATATTTGGTCTTTTGTCCTTTTTAATGCCCTCAAATCATATGAAAATTAGTAGATAAATATATTTATCTACTAATTTAAAAAATTTGTGAGTGATGACTAATTACTCAATAAAAATTTAAATATTTAATAGTTACTAGACACATAGCTCAATGCTTCAAATGAAGTATATGCGCAAGAACTCTATTGCCCTCAAAATTTATGTATTTCTAGGAGTTACTTAATTATTTGATATAATTTAAGCATTCTATAAAATTTTATTTCTCTGTATATTTGACCATGTAAATTGATACCTGTACTTCTAATATTTTTTTATATCAAAACCACTTAACAAACTGCTCTTTGTCAGCTAAATTACATGATGATTAGACATATCACTTTCCAAGGTTTTTAATATTTATGAATACTATTAGTTCAATAATATTTTGAAGCCACATCTATCAAACACTAGCCATCTTTAGACAAGATTTGCAACAGTGGACTATTTTAATCTATGTCCAAGATTTCCCTCACAATAAAATATATCATTTTATTATTATACTACTCATGTTTTTGAATCAGAATATATTTATTTAATCAGAAAATAAGAAACTGTAAAATTTAATTGCACAGCTTCCTGTAACAGAAATACACCTAAAGAGAGGTGTCCATGTAGAGATTTATTTCCCTCATGTGTCAGGAGGCCTCAGACATAAAGACACAAGGCCTGCTAAAGGTACTTTTATGATACAATCAATTTCTGAGAGTGTCTTTATCTACCTTTCCCAGCACCTTTAGTCTATTGCTTGTTACATAATATGAGAAAAATGGTTGCTCTGTCTAGAGACAGCACGTGAAATGATCCGGCAGAGGCAGAAGAAAGCTCACAGCAAAGTGGTGTGCCCACCAGCCATGTTGGACACTTTAAAAATGTTGTTTTATCAGTTAGTGTATGTGCAGTTTTGCAGTGCCACGGGCTTATGTGGAATTGTCAGTGTTCTGACGTGGAGTTTTGAAGACTGAATGCCTTCTCCTTGGCACATTAGAACCTGTGAAGTATTGGAATTGAGTTACCAAGGAAACTCATAGTGTTGAATAAAGTGGTGGATATGGTTAAGTATCTATTGCTTTTATGCCAATAATTGGATTGATTTAGTCTATGCATGCACATCGCTATTCGCATTTATATATGATAGTGGTGCTTAGCAATATGCATGCTTTATGCAGCTGTCTCCTAATGCATATTTGAAGAACACATTGAGATCATCTTTAGCTGCAGTTCACTAATAAAAAGTAGTGCTTAGCCTAAATTAAGTAGTTAATTGTGTTAATTTGTCATTTAAGAGTTGACTAATTTTATTAAAATATGGAATGCTGAAAATTGCTAAGTTTTGATTAAATATTACCAAATAATATAGAAAACTGAAATTACAATTTTTCAACTTCATTATTTATATTCCAAGTATGTATCGTGTATGTGTAAAGTATAAGCTAAAGAAGTGTAACACGTTAATAGTTATTTAATGTGGTACTCTCCTACAGGTTTTAGTTTTTGTTACGTATTATTTTTATTTATGTCTGGATTAGGGATGTGCACGTGTGAGTGCAGTTGCAGCTGGTGTCCAGAAGAGGGTATCAGAGGCTCTGAACTGGGTTTACCATTGTCTGTAAGCAAATGGATGTGGGTCATCAGCAAAAGAAAACATTGTTTAAAAATTTAGCCATTTCCCTAAAGAAGATAAACAAGAAAGAAAACCTGGGGTAAGATGATCAATCTTCACTTAGAAAGACAAATGGGATGTGCATTCGATGTAGAAGAAAACATGTAACAGCACAGAAGCCTACCACAGAGGGCCTTTGAAAGACTCTGTATTAAAGCAGATACTAAGAGTGCATAACCCAAATGGCAGCTCACAACTTCTTTAACCTCAATTTACAAGGGATCTGACACCTTCACACTAATGCATATAAAATAAAATTAAATACACAATTTTTAAAAGAGTATCTTATTTCTTATAGGTCATTTTATATGAGTATTGGATATTCTGAAGCCTTTTAATCCATTGCACTAATAGAGGACTCTATAAGATAGATTTGAATCATAGTTCAAATTATCTGTATAATTAGTGAAGAATTTGTCAAAGATAACACAAATATTGATCTTTCTGTTAATTCACATTAAGATAATCTGTGGTCATTTGATTTGAGTTGTATTGGATTAAGGCTTTTTTTTTTAACTTTTAACTTTATTTATTAGAGCTAACACCAATACTCTTCAAACTATTCCACAAAAGAGAAACAGAAGGAACACTACCAAACTCATTCTATGGAGCCATAGTCACCTTGATACCTAACCTTCACAAAGTCCCAACAAAGAAAAATAATATCAGGCCAATCTCCCTTATGAACATTGATGCAAAAATACTCAATCAAATACTCACAAACTGAATCCAAGAACACATCAAAGATATCATCCACTATGACCAAGTAGGCTTCATTCCAGGTATGTAGGGTGGTTCAATATATGGAAATTCACCAATGTAATCCACCATATAAACAAACTGAAAGAAAAAGACCACATGATAATCTCCTTAGGTGCTGAAAAGCATTTGATAAAATCTAACATTCATATATGTTTAACATCCTGAGAGATCAGGGATACAAGGCACTTACCTAAACATAGTAAAGGCAATATACAGCAAGCCTATAGCCAACATCAAACACCATTCCGTAAAGAATTGTGTTGATAATTTGATGGGGACTGCATTGAATCTGTAGATTGTTCTTGGTAAAATGGCCATTTTTGCTATGTTAATCCTGCCAAGGCATGAGCATGGTGTTCCTTCCATCTTCTGATATCTTCTTCTATTTCTTTCTTCAGAGAATAAAAGATATTTTTTCATACAAGTCTTTGACTTGCTTGGTTAGAGTTACACCAGGGTACTTTATATCCTCTGTGGCTATTGTGAAGGGTGTTGCTTCCCTAATTTCTTACTCAACCCATTTGTCTTTTGTATACAGGAGGACTACTGATTTTTTTTTTGAGTTGATTTTATATCCAGCCACTTGGTTGAAGGTGTTTATAGCCTGTAAGAATTCCCTGGTAGAATTTCTGGGTCACTCAGTTATACTATAATATTATACTATAATATCATCTGCAAATAGTAATACTTTGACTTTTTCCTTTCCAATATGTATTCCCTTGATCTCCTTTGTCTTGTTGCTCTAGCAAGAACTTCAAGAACTATGTTGAAGAGATATGGAGAGAGTGGGCAGCCTTGCCTTGTCCCTGATTTCAGTGGGATTGTTTTAAGTTTCTCTCCATTTAGTTTGATGTTGGCCTTGTCGAAGACTTCAGGGAAGACTAGAAGGACCCTGAGTAGACAGAAGCTTCACAAGAAGACCAACAGAGTGAACTAACCTGGACCCAGTGGAGCTGTGGAGAATGAAGCTCTTTTTAACCCAAACTCTGAGGGGAAGGGTCTACAGAGACATCTGATTTAGAGCAGTGTGTTCTAAGGATTCTCTCTTTCCTTAATGTAAGGCTGTGGGTCTCTGCATCTGCTGCAGGAGGAAAGAAGAAAGCTTCTCTGATGATGACCGGGTAAGGTATTTATCAATGAGTATAATCATTTTGTTCATACATTTTTGTTTCCTTGGTTGGGTCTTTTCTTTTCTTGTTTTCTTTTCTTCTTTCATTTCATTTATTTTCTTTCTTTTTTCTTTTTTTGACAAGTTACAGTTTGCTTTGCCCTATATCTCTGGGCTTTCTATTCTGTGGCTCTTACAAGCATTACTGTATGTGTTCTGTCTTACAAAGTGGACCTTAAGTTAAATCAGACCCTGGTTAGTTGTTCCCACCTGTTGTGTGCCACCAATGCCCTAGTATATCTTGCAGGTGGGGTGTATTACAGGTCACAGGTTTTGTGGCAAGGTTGGTGTCCATGCTTCTCTTTTAGTATACTGCCTGAAGAGTGTCTTCCTGCATGAAAGAGACTAGAATGCAGGGGCAAAGGCTCTATGTAAGAATCAGCTCCCCTACGCCATCTTCAATGTGTTGGGGGATGTTGTTCTTGGAAATGAGCCACCTTTCTGTGAATTTGCAGAGAGCAACCTATTGTCTTGACAACAGCCTGGAATATTTGGTGATTGCTTTAGGACTCTCTTGGGCAACAACTCAATTGAATATAACTAAGTCCCAGTACTGGAAGCCTCACTTGTTGTGGATATAAATATGTTTTTGTTTTAATCCCAGATGTAGGATGTGGGACTGATTCAGATGGTCCACACCAGAAGCCTATTTGCCTCATGAAGGCTCTGAGAGGAGCTCTTTGCCAGCTGCAGATAGTTTAAATCTGAGGACTCTTGAGAGAGAATAAATGCCTGAGCCCAGAGAGTGTGGAGTAACTCCAAGAAAGAACAAGCTTCTCCTGCTCTCTGCTTGCTGCTCCTGTTGCTGTTGTTGCAGTGCAACAGGGCATTGGAAAGGAACCTGATGACCTTAACTCTCAGGAAGCAGCCAAGAGAACTATGCCCTCTCTCCCACTATCCCTTTCTCTCTTGTACCTGTTGTTGGAATGTTAGAAGGGATGGGGGGAAGAGATATAAGAAACATAAAAGTTTTTAAAAAGTAAGGACATTGCTCAACCATGTTTGTAGCGGCTTTATTTGTAATAGCCAGAAGCTGGAAACAGCCCAGATGCCCCTCAACTGACGAATGGATGCAGAAACTGTGGTACATCTATACAATGGAATATTACTCAGCAATGAAAAATAAGGAAATCATGAAATTTGCAGGTATGGTGGGACCTGGAAAGGATCATCCTGAGTGAGCTGTCTCAGAAGCAGAAAGACACACACAGTATATACTCACTCATATAGACATAACATAGGATAAACCTATTAAAATCTGTAGATCTAAATAAACTAATCAAGAGAGAGGACCCTGAGTAAAACACTCAAACCCCATCCCGAAAGGCAAAGAGATGGATATCAGAATATGAAGAAAACAGGAAACCACCTAGGAACCTGCCACGGAGTGCCTCTGAAAGGCTCTACCCTGCAGACTATCAAAGTAGATGGTGAGACTTATGTCCAACTGTTGGGCAGAGTGCATGGAATCTTATGTAAGAAGTGGGAAATAGTAAGATCTGGAGAGGACAGGAACTCCATAAGGAGAACAACAAAACCAGAAAATTTGAACACAGGAGTCTTCCCAGAGACTCATACTCCAACCAAGGACCGTGCATGGAGATAACCTCGAACCCCTGCACAGAGGTAGCCCATGGCAGTTTATTGTCCAAGTGGGTTACATAGTAATGGGAAGAGGGACTGCCTCTGACATAATCTGATTGTCCTGTTCTTTGATCACCTCCCCCTGAGGGGTAGCAACCTTACCAAGCCACAGAAGATGACAATGCAGTCACCCCATGATGAGATCTGATAGACCAAGATCAGAAAGAAGGAGAGGAGAACCTTGCCTATCAGTGGACTTAGGGAGGAGCATACATAAAGAAGCGGGAGGGAGGGTGAGACTAAGAAGGGAAGGAGGGAGGGGGTTATGGGGGGATACGAAGTGAACAAAGTGTAATTGATAAAAGTTTAAAAAAAGTATGACAATACTCATTTGGTGGCAAGAGATTGGCAGTTGAGACTATGTATCAGGAACACCTTATAAATTTTAAGAAGCTTCCACTGCCCTGGATTGCCATATCATTCCTCAAATGCCTCTAAGTACCAGCTGTCTCTTCCCAAATACCCTCCATCAACCCTATGTTCCTTCCCCCTCTCCACCTGATAATTCCATTCCAGCCCCTCTAACCCTAGCCCCATAAAATCTCTTCTATTTTCTCCTCCCAGGGAGAAGCATGTAACCTCCCCCACCATACCTTTCTTTATACCTAACCTCTCTGGGTCTGTGGATTGTAGGTTGGTTATCATTACTTAATGGCTAATATCCACATTTTAAATGAGTGTTTACAATATCATATCTCACACTAGATTGTTTTTGTAGTTCCATCCATTTGCCTGCAAATTTCATGATGCCATTTTCTAAGAGCTCAGTAATACTCTATTGTGTAAATGTTCTGACATTTAAAGAGGCAGCCTACAGAATGAGAAAAGATTTTTTTAAGGAACTGATAGAGGACTGATAGAGGACTAATATCCAAAATACTTAAAGAACTCAAGGTACTAGATTTCAATGCACCAAATAATCAAATTAAAATATGGGGTACAGATCTAAGAAAAGAATCCTCAATAGAGAAAACCCCAACACCCGAGAAATACTTAAAGAAATGCTCAACATTTCTTAGCCTTCTAGGAAATGCAAGCCAAAACTACTTTGAGATTCTATCTTGCACCTGTTTGAATGGCTAAGATCAATAACACATGTTAGTGAGGATATGAAGCAAGGGTAATATTCCTCCATTGCTGGTCAGAGTGCAACCTTGTACAGCTACTCTGGAAATCAATATGGCAGTTCCTCGGATAGTTGAAAATCAATCTACATCAACATCCAACTTCATCCGATCACAAGGACATTTACTGTGTTTATTTCTGTTCTACTTATAAGAGCTGGGAACTGGATTATTAAGTGTTAAGACCTAAGAAGCATTTTGTGTGAGGGGCAAAGGTCAACATCAGGGAGGGGAGCACACCCCGGGCCTTGTCCTGCTGAGAACTGAAAGTCTCTTGTGCATTCATGGCAAGCCCTCTACCACTGTACTACCATCTCCAGCCCAACTGGTTCATATTTTTGGAGAAAGAGACTTTATTTTGGACTTGGAGCTTCCTTATTTATGTCGGCCAAAAGGGCCAGCAAACCCTGAGGATCTTCCTGACTCTGTTTCCATGACTGAGATGTACAACATACCGCTCCCTTGGCTATTTTGTGGTGATGCTCGTGGTTACATGGCAAGCTCTTTAACGACTTCCAACTCTCCGGACCCAAATTTCTGTTTGATTAAAAATGTTTCCATCTATGTATCATTAACATTTTTCCTTTGGATTTTTGATTGAGACTCACTTTTTATTGTTGTGGTGTTTCCTTTTAAAGCCGAGGCTGCCCTTGAACTTTTAATTCTTCTCCCTTGACCTCAGAAGACCTGGGATTGAAGTGGGGCATCACTACAGTCACTAATGTTTTCTCAAGTTAAATGCAAGATTTTCATAACTTGAAATGTCTAAATGGTTATCTGTTATTTCTATTGAACTTGGTTCATTTTTGGGAATTAATGAGACTTTTTTTTTTAATGAGACTTTTAAGGCACATAAATTTGATATGGTTGTTTATCTACATGACTGCATGTTGGACATTTTAATATGTTCAGTGTAATCTCTGAGCACCATGTGACAGTCATGTAATGAAAAAAATGTATTATGGATGATGGTCAGTGAGCTTTTAAAACAGAAACTAAAACAGCTGTCAAAAGAGCAAAGAAAATATTAAGCTGATGAGCAATTTCTTAAGCTTGGGGGCCAGGTCAGGATGACAAATGTTAAACAAACCAATCAGCCTTTAACAGTTACAACCACAGCTTTCCTGTAAAGAATGAGATATCTGTATCAAGGAAAAGCAATTACTATGTAAGGAACATTTTGGTAAGTAAATTTACATGGTGAACACACTTAACCTAGAGATTAAATTTAAAAAAAAAATGTCACTAATGTTTCCACGGAGTTCTAGCATCATATAGATTTCAGAAGTTGAGGACGGGTCATTAGTAACAACAGCAAATATGGAATGCAGTGTGTGGCTTCCTGTTAACAAGGCCCTGTGTCTGTAAGTTTCACCAGTGTGTTTCATTGTGTGCAAGCGTTGCCAGGTAAAACCACTAAATGGGCTGGCTTGGCTGCTGCTTCTACCTCACTCTGACTTGAGAAAATGCACTGGTATTTCTACTTGGCTCTATCCTAATGCACATAACCACTTCCTGAAGCATTAATCAACCGCAGCCAGAATGAAAATCAATACAGCCCTGAAACGTAGCTCTGTATACAAAAAATAAGTGTGAAAGAAGACAGAGCAGGCCGTATCATTCTCATGTTTTAGAGAATTGCTTCGGGATTGCAGAATGCAACGGTTCTTCCCCCAACCCTCTCTGTAAACAGCTGCGGATATGAATTTTATATGACATTTTCAATGCTGGATGATGTATTCCCAAACAATATTATTAAAGGCTGTGTCTCTGTCCTCTACCAACTGTTATTTATGATTGCTGCTTTGTGGAAAACACAACACAAAACACAAATAAATTACAGTTCTCTGTGTATGTGCTTCCCCCCACAGCATAGAAAACAAAAGTATCCACTTTGGTATTTGCTCAAGAAAGTAGTCTGTGCTTGTAAAATAATATCTCTTTCACCAGGATGTGGGAAGAAATGAATCAAGCGGCACAGTAAATCTTGTGGCATGAACTAATCAACTGATTTAGGTGATGAGCTATAATTTGAAGGATGACAAATGGAAAACACGTCAGTTCACTACAAATAAATAAAGATTGCTCAATCTCTCCCTGTTAGGATGTGCCATACCTTATTCATGCATGCACATGCACACACACAGACATGCATACACACACTCATACATGCACACTATTACACACATGCTCACACACACATACACTCACAACACACTCATACACACACTTGCACACATGGACAGACACACATACATACTACACTCACACATTCACACACACATGCTTAGTATATAATAAAAAGTTGGAATCCCTGACTTTGGGATGACTTTTGATATTTTACTGCCAGTCATTTTCAGAACAATGTATTGTCCACACTATAGTAGTTTTTACAAAAATCAACAGGTAATTTCTTTCAGTAATTAATTATCCTGGCCTTCCCATTAATCAGGGAATAACATATGAAGTGATATGATGCTTATCACAAATTAAATTGAACTCCAGATAAAAATGTTTGCAGACAAAATACTAAGCTTGGTGACACCACTCTTCAGAAATCTTGAGAACCGAGAGCAGGAAGCAGGCGAGAAGAACATCCCAGGAGAGTGAGTTCTCCCTGGAGTTCCGCCCCTCCATCACACACTTCTCTCTGAAGCGAGGGCTCCAGCCCAGAGTCAGCGACCTCTGTCCTGTGTCACTGCTTTGTGGGCTGCCTTAGCTGCACAGACAGTCTAAGGAAGCCTGTGTTGCTGTCCAGTATTCTGTAGGGTGGGAACTGAGACTGGCAAAGCAAAAGGCCCAGTGTCCTGCCAGATGCACACTGACTGGTAAACTCTCCCAAGTTTATCCTGTGCAGCACTTTATTTAACCCTTAACCATGGTCCTGCCTTGCAACTAGTGGCCCAAAGCACGCTGCTTTCTCCTGGGTCTCACACTTTGTTCTGCTTTTCCAAGCATGACCTCATCAAGGAGTGGCTATATTCCTACCAAATGACTCTTCTGTCCTGGAATCACTCCGTTGTTGACATTTTCTTTCTTTCCCTCACTGTCATATTTCTCAAAGCAAAGTTCTTAAAAATCATTTGGTTCTGATGCAACCTAGACTAAGTATGAGTCTTTATTTTTTCCCCTTGTGGCTTTCATGTTGTTGATTCATAAGCTCTTATGTGTTGGAAGTCATGATGTTTCCAGGAGAGTTTGGAACTGCACACAACTGCACACAACCACAAATTAGCTCAAATAGGAGTAGAAGGGTCGGTCCCCCTCCCATCACCTGACATCTCAACAAGGTACCCTGGCATGGCGCAATACTATTCCCAAGATTCTGGCTAAGGATTATGTCAAGAAATACAGAAAAATGTCTCTCAACATGCATGTTTTTTAAAATGATTTATAAATGCAGTTCAGGACTCATGGGAAATCCTGGCCACAAGTTACTGATATCTGTGTAGCTGATGTTGCTGTTAGCACCTGCTAGACTGTGCTGGTCTCAGCACTAAATGGAAGCCTAGAACAATTGGCAGTTGGAAAATTTCTAAGTTAAAAAGTTCATAATGAAAAAAAAGTGTTAATTTCAATCACACACTTTATCCCCACCATTTCCTTCCCACTGCTAAAGCAGATAATTGCTTAGCAAGTATTCAAAGAAAGTCTCAAAAAGGAGCCAAGGGCAAATGCAAGTCCATAATGTTGAATAATCAGCTGCAAACTGTGTAAAGTGATGTCAGGGCTTTCTGCTGTGCTTTATATGGACCCTCAAGTTCCTCAGGAATAGGAAGTGCAAAAATGGCTTCTAGTCCCTGCAATTGAGACTCTCTCACAACCAAATCCTGGTTTTTAGATCATTGGCTATGCTATTTTATGTTTCATGTTAATTCTTTGAGTTCATTTCTTTAAAAAATATCACAGGTTGTTCATGAACATTTCATCATCATCCCAAGAGGATGAGGAAACCCCTCCTTTCCCAGACAGTACTCTAAGGCAGTGGTTCTCATCCTGTGGGTCGTGAGCCTCTTTGGGCCAGCATATCAGATATTTACATTATTATCCATAACAGTAGCAAAATCACAGTTATGACATAGCAATGTAAATAATTTTATAGTTGGGGCTCAGCATACTATGAGGAACTGTATTAAACAGTTGCAGCATTAGGAAGACTGGGAACCACTGCTGAAGCCTAGTGAGGGTGTGATCTACGCTGCTCTTCCTGACATGGCTGGCTGGTGGCTAATGGGAAGGCACAGTGGACTTCAGCCTTCATAGAGCCAATGCGCTTTTGATTCAGTATTGGTTAATAGTTACCTCTTGTTCATCCTTTTTATATGAGGTGTGTTGCTCAGTCATTTAGATGGTTCAACATTTTCTATACACACTAAATTTTAACATTACCCAAGTATTACAAAGAGTAATATTTGTGTGTAATATTGAAAAAGAGATATAATTGGTTTTGACATTATATTCCCTAAACAGCACAGAAAATAGTAAATTTCTGCTGATGGTGTCTACAACCCCAAATATTATCATCTTTCACTTTAAACTAAAAGAATTTTTGCTCATTAGGTCCATCCAGATATCCAATTTTTATAATCAAACACAATAATAGTCTGTGATGTCATGATATTTCCTTTAATCTTGACAAGATCACATAGAGATGTAACATTATTTTAGATAAGTAGTTGATGTTCACTGAGTAATTCTCTTAAATTTGATGATAGAAGAAACAATTGTTTTACAGCTTAAATCAGTGTTAATCATTCCAAAGATAGTCCTAATTTTACTAGATTATTCTCCTTCCATTTAGTGAAAAAGGCCTGCATTTCAGGCTTGTAACAAGTTAGAAACAGTTATTCCTATATAAATTTACTTTTTGTAATGTTATTTTTAATATACATAAACACAGGAATTGTATATATTATATATTTGTATGTAAAAAGGTCATTTGTAAAGACATGTGAATAACAAGCATTTTCTATTGTAACATCATCAACTTAAAAGTCTTCAATTTAATTTTATGTTTTCATTTGGACTCACTCATAAAATGTTTTATATATTCATTAATAGAACACATAGGTCAAAAGTATAAGAAAGAAATACAAGGCGATTTTAAATAAATATCACTAGTCTTTAGTTTTTATGGTTGATATAAATGAACAAAAAAACCCAGAACAATACCAACAAAACCCCAAATCAACAAAAAACATAATGAAAAAGTACAAAGTGTGTGTGCTTGCTCACACACACACACACACACACACACACACACACACACACACAAAGCCAATAAAGTCACAAAATTCAAAATCATAATAAGCAAAAAAAAAGTAAGACAAAAAATGTTGAACGAAATAACACTAGATAAAATAATCTACAGGAACACCACTGAGTTCGTTTTGTGCTGACCATCTACAGTTGGACATGGGACCTACTCTCATCTGTGGCTTATATATCTATTAGAGAAAAATGTTTTGCTTGCAGGCAGTTACTGGCTGAGGATGGCTTTGTTTTATGTCCACTCAAATCTCTCAGTGTTGAGCCCCTTTCTGGCTTGACCCTGTCAAACCCCTGTAGATGTTGCTACAGAGTGGTCATGCTGCTCTGTGACTTTGTATGTATAGCAGTCCTACTGTATCTGGAAAAAAATGTTCTTCTCTGTGGTTTATTCCTTCTTGCTTTTACATTCTTTCTAACTAACTCAGCATAGCTTCCCTGAGCCCAGAGGGAAAGGGTTTTTTTTTTTTTTTGCAGATATTCTATTTAGAATCAAGTATTGAGAAGACCTCTCATTCTCTGCAGTTTCCAATATTGGGTCTCTGCAAGAGGATTTCTCTGATAATGGCTTAGTGCAGCACTGAATTATGGTATAGAGGAATGCTTTTAGGAATCATTTTATTACTTTGCTGTGTTTGAAGTATTTGGTTTCCTCCTAGGTCCATGGAGAATCTAGTCTCAGGTTCTTGTCTACCTGAGCAGTGTCAGTCATGGGTTCCACCTCATGGTATGGTCCTTAAATCCAATCAGATAGTGGTTGGTTACTTCCATAATGTTTGTGGCATTATTTATCAGCATTTCTTGCAGACAGATCATAATCATAAAACACAGGGTTTGTAGATGTGTTGGTGTTTACCTTTCTCCTCCAGTAACATGCAGGATCTCTTTCCATACCGTTAACACTAGTCAGAAGGGGTGAAGGCTCTAGTTAGGTACCAGATTGACTTCTTCATGTTCAGTGAAATAGTAAAATGTTTTTGTAGGCAGTCAGGCCCTACCATCAGTTTGTGAATTGCAAGCAATAGCTTTGATAATTGCCTGAGTTATTTGGAGTTATATGAGGCCCCTTTGGCTAACAATCCAGTTATATCTAATATATTCCTGGCATTATAAGTTTTCCTTGGCTGCAAAAAATGTACAGTTGACCCATTTTCTTTCCCATTATTTGGTATTCTATTTAGGTTTCTTTTACATATATATATATATATATATTTTATAGAAATAAACAATTTCATATAAATATATAAATATTTCTGTTTATATATTTATGATTATAATATAAATATATTATATAATATACAATATAAATATATATTTTATATAAAATTTAAAGAAGCTTCTACAGGAGCAAGCAGGTCTCCATATGACTCCTAAAATAGTCTTTAGTGTATGTTTCCCTCCCATATTCTGTCCCCTTAACCCTCTCTTCCCTCTCCAGTCTATTAATCCTCTCATTCTGTTCTTTTCCTTTTTCTCCATATTATATACTCTATTTCCCCTTCCTTGGAAAATCCTCCCCTTGCCACTAGTTCATTACTGTATACCTAACCGCTGCAGTCATGTAGATTTTAATACACATACTGAAATCGTAAAACTTAACATCAACATAAAACAACATTGGAGAAACAGCTCAGTAGTTAAAAGCATTGTTTTTCTTACAAAGGAGCTGGGTCAACACTTCTTGAAACCAAACTATGTGCTGAAATTTTCATTGAGTACTCAAAATTTCATTCTGCTTATCAACTGCTTCACTTCCATTAGGAATATAAGAGTGTCAGCCTTAAGCTCAGTCCATTCAGAGTGAGGCACAGGATATGTTTGCGTTATGAATAAAGAAACAGTAATGTACCATGGTGGATTCCTTGTTTGATTTGCCATTGCTATGTACCTTTCTGCAGAAAAACAAAACAAAACACAACTTTCTGCCTTGGAGAAATGCTTTGGACCATGTGCTTCCTAAACCTACTTCTTATAGAATAGTACCCAACATGGGGCCTCCACTAATGTCTAGTGATCCTGGTAACCAATTTCCACACTGGGAGATACTTCCTGCTTCTGTGGTACAGCATTCCTGGGTGTGTAGACACCTCTCAGCTCTGGAAACTAACAGAAACTTCAAATCAAAGTTAATCAGCAATGCAAAGTTAAGAACAGACAGGCTTTGGAGGCAGTGAGACCTCCCTGATAAATCACCTGTCCTATTGATCAGAGAGGCTAGAAAATCTTCAGAGATTGCACTCTAATCATTACAAATCTTATAAGAAAGGGAGCTAAGAGGTGCCTCAGGCTATGGATGATACAATATAAAGGTTATAGTTATATGACAGTCTATGCCATTGTTAAACATGCATGATAAATGAGTAACTTATTAAAGTAAAAGCAGAGGAAGATGATGACAAAACTAACTCTTCAGGAGAAGTTTGCTGAACTGAGACCCTTCTACAGTATCCAGAAGGAACATGTCTGTAGGACGTTAAAGGCTTCCCTTTGTTAGATACTGCTGTTGCGTAGGTAACTTAGATTATCCTTGACTAAGTCATGCTATTATTTAATATAGAGCAAGTAATGGAGAACCATCTTACTGCCACTACTCTAAAAGAGCCACTAAAAAAAATCAGGAAATTTTTTTGGGGATGATCATACCCAGTGCTATCTCCAAACTGGGAAATAGAAAATGTGAGTCAAAAATCTTAAGAAATATATAAATAAATTTTGTACACAAAACCAAGTGACTGTGAACTAAATATATCTCTCCATGTTTTTTCTTAGAATTCAAACAGCTCTAAGAATGTATGTGAGCACATCTGACATGAAATACTATATAGTTTCCACAGACCTTACCACCATGGAAACTCAGCAGCATTTTCCCCCGGAGATTAGATCTTAGGTTACTCTTCCACTCTGATTTTAGGTTACAAGACCTTATCACTCTAACACCACCATTCCAATTCCCAGCCATTCTTTCCAGCCTGGAGACAAAATGATGATAAAAGCAGAAAAGGGAACAAGTTAGCACTAATCTTAGGAGGCCCCTTTCTGGTCCTGTTGATCACTGAATCTGTGGTTTAGGATACCGAAAGGTGTTGGACATTTACCCCTGAACAGAAAAAGCTGCAGGCAACAATTTCCAGGGGAAAGGGACAATCTTACAAGAAGACCCTTTGAAATTAAGATCAAGAAATAACTGTTTTTGAATCTGCTTATTATTAGGAAAGACAAGAGGAAATTTGGGAATTAATAGAATGTAAACATCATGTTTTCTAAGTCATTAGTATTTGCCTATGGAAACTTAAAACCAAAATCTATAAATAAATAAATAAATAAATAAATAAATAAATAAATAGATAGATAAATAGATAAATAAGAAAGAAAGAAAGAAAGAAAGAAAGAAAGAAAGAAAGAAAGAAAGAAAGAAAGAAATAGATGTAAGGAGAACTTTCTTGGATGGACAATTGAGTTGAGTCATATAGTGATATTTTAAGATTAACTCTAAAAAGAACCTGATGAAGTTTCATCACCTAAAGGGTGTTGGTAGCATTCTCTGTGTTTTTACTGTTGTTGAGTGAGCTTCTTATGACTTAGTTGTGTGATTGTGAAAAAAACCACAAAACAACCTCTGTTTTAAAGACTAGTCCAATACCCCCCAAAGATAAACTATTTAACCTATCCAGCCTTAAAACTGTTCTTTTCTGTTAGGTCTCATCAGGAGTGGCTGCATTGTCTTCCTCTGTGGCCTGGTAAGGCTGCTCTCCCCTCAGGTGGAGGATCAGAAGGAAGGAAAAGAAGACCTCCCCTACCAGTGGACTTGGGGAGGGGCATGCATGGAGAAGGAGGAGGAAGGGAAAGATTGGGAGGGGAGAAGGGAGGGAACTATTGGGGGGACACAAAGTGTAATTAATAAAAAAAATAATTTTGCAACAACAACAAAAGAACCTCTTCATTTCTTGATGTGAATCCTCGATTAACTTCACCACAGAAGCTAATAAATATAGGGTTGATTATGTGAAACAAGAAATAGAGAATTTTTGAGTAAGGTGGAAATACTGTTTAGGAAGTTCCTCTATATTCTTTTCCTGTTAGCTTAGTGATTCTTATAAATGGTACTCATCAAACCCCTAATATAAATTTGATGCATTTCAAGTTGCACATTGTGAAAACTTGATACAGATATTAGAAATAGAAACTGGATATGGTGAATTAAATACCTGGATGGAATGAGTTGAACTTACAGTGCACAAGCCTGATTGCTATGGAACTATGAATGGAATAAAGCCTTTCTTCTCCAAGTTGCTTTGGGTCATGGGGTTTCGTCAGAGCTTAGTAACCCTTATGTAGTAGTGGTTCTGTGCACAAGAAAACCTCTTCCAAGCCTACCGCCTAACTGGTATGGAATCAGTGTGCTGATATAAGTATCTTACCACTTGCTTTGACCTTCAAATTCCTCCTCTTAGACAATCTAATCCCAGGGCTAAAAGGTCATTCAATGCATGAGTCCCTTGCTGACACACTGACTCTAAAGGAGTCCTCAGAGGTACTGCAAACAAATCTAAGGCTAGAAACCAAATAGCTGCAGGATATGTTCTTGAGGTCAACTATAAATCAGAATATATAATAATCAACAAAGATTTATAAGATATACAAGAGATGTCATTAAAGATTGTCTAGTAAGCTAGAAGCTAGTAAATAAAGGCCTGGGAGGACATAGTCACGCTTAATATGGTGTTAACAGAAAACAAAGATTTCTTTTTGATTAGGCTTGGTGGTAGATGTTATGCTTTTATTATCAATAATATAGTTCTTTATTGGACAATTACAGAGGTTTCCAGTCACTACCTTCTTTATCCAAGGAGTTAGCTGAATATCAGCAATAAATGAATACTTTTCTAATCCTATATAACAATGACTTGGAAGGTGAAAAAACTGTCTTGTCCTATTTCCTGACTTCCCTTGTTATAGACCAAGGAGTCATGATTACAGTTATTTTGTTATTCCATGTATATGATGTTTAGGGCAGCAACTAATTGAAGCTTTAATAACAAGAAAAGGTACTATATCTTAGCACTCTGTTCTGGGAATTATTTAGTACAACTATAGTTGGTTATAATATTCTACCTGGCTACAGCTTCAATTTTTTCCTGTTGTTAAGTCCAGGGTAGTTGAAAACTATTAAATGGAAAATCATAAAAATAATAACTCATAAATATTAAATTATATTCTACAGTCTTTTCTGTCACACCAGAGGTTTGCATCAACATTTTGGTTAGCACGTGCTTTGAGATTACTATTCGTGGTTGTCACCTTAACACTTGGGAAGAGGGACCCTTATCTTTAGCATGGTCTCTCCCTATTGCCTTATCTCAGAGGTGTTTTCTGAATTGCTAACTTATGAAGAACTGCTCACCACTTTAGATGATGACATCATGGGCTCTACAAGAAGGCCTTATGAGCAAGTGAGAAAGAGCAGGCCAAAAAGGAGCTTCCATCCATAGTTTTTGCCTCTGTTTCTGCCTGTGTTTCTTCCCTGACTACCTCAAGTTATAGATTGTGACAGGGCAGTACAAGCCAAATAAAGCCCTTCATCTTCCAAGGTGATTTAGACAGAGAGTTTTTATTACATCAGAAAGTGAAGTAGAACACCAGGAGTTTTCACTACTTACTCATTAGTCACTTACTCATTAGTCGTCTTGATCAGCACATGAGTGGTTATGATGTCACATTATTTTATTTCAATTACTTTACTTAATACTAGCTGTGAAGGGCCAAAGTAAGGATGTTAAAAACCATCTTTAGAGTATATTATATGTTATGATAACCGTTCTTTTATATTTTTGGTACAATTAATAACTTTGTGTTCTTAATTTATAAATTGAACCAAGTACCAGTATGTGTGTATAAGATGTAGTACACAGAGCATTTGTTACCAGCAATGATTTCCACCACTCACGGAGAGTCTTGGAACCCTCTGTGAACAAGGGCAGTGACTCTGAGACATTGTGACCTAATCACAAGCTTCAGTAAGTGGTAGTGAGGGAACATATAGTGTACAATAGAACCAAAGTTTCTGACTCATTTGTGGTTTTCTGAGTAGTTGCCTAAGGAAGTGATTTAGGATTAGACATCCATCATTTGTGATTTATAGACTCTTGTTTTACCGACCACAATTCCAAAGAAAGTTTGTCAAGTAACAAACCATTTTACAAGTAGATGAAAGATGCTTCAATAAATCCTTTCTAGGTGAAGCAGTGACTAAGCAGTCAGCACCTGTTAGATGACTAATATACATTTGTGCTCCAATGGCATAAAATCAAATGCTCTCCAACGGTGTACAAGAGGTTTCTTGTCAACAGAACCACTCTAATTTGTTGGAGCATCTGAGTTCATTTACTCTATCAGAAATAGGGTATTGTCTAGCTTCTCATTATCAATGGAGGTCACTGAGAATTGGCTCTGACTTCTAATAATTGCTTCCAGTTCTTAGAAAAAGCCTTAGTAATTGAAGCAACAGGGTAATAGAAGACCCACTTTGTTATCTCAATATATCTTTCAAATACACTTGATATTATAGAAAAAAACACCAAATAAACTATTATTATCACCAATAATAATTAGGAATTTCTACACTGATGTGCAAAGGTTTCAAAAAACACAAAACAGTTCATGATCTTCTTGTTGTATAATTATGAACATGCACACAAAAATTATTTTTATCAAGCCATATATCTTTAAAACGTGTTCACTTTAGTTATTTTGTTTGAGTGTGTGTGTGTGTGTGTGTGTGTGTGTGTATGTGTGGTCCTTCACTGTTTTTGCTTTCTTATGAATATAAACAGCTTTTAAAACTGGTAATACTCTTGTCTTCATAACTACTATAGCATATGACATTAATATTTCCATCCAAAGTCAGGTCACATGCCGTTATCCATCGTGATTGCCTGTCTCCATTGTTCTTAACTGCTTCCCATTACTGGGCCACACTGACAGAATTTCCACTGGCAGAATTACAGGTTTGTCAAGTTGCCATCTGACCTTGTATTACTGTACTTGTAGAGTGCAAGAAAATATGGAAGTTGAAGAGAATTCTTGTATTTTTTTAGTGATTCCTAAAAAAGAGTTGCCTATATTTTTCAGAGTTTTCTTCAACATGGAACAATCATGATGATGTCACTCTTGCCCTTACCACAGACCAAGATGAAGCTGAAAATTAGCTGTCTTTAGACTTATCAGATATGATGAATACAAGGACTAAGTAGGAGGAAAAAATGGAGAGGAAGAAATATGTAAATAATAAAGGCTATCATTTGAGTCACTAAGGCACATCTTAGCAAGTTTTAAAGATAATGATAGAAAAACCACAGCTCTATTCACATGAAAATAAAACAGCAAGAAGCCTAAAGCTACAAGGCATTTCTGCATATAAAAATTCACTCAAGACAGGAGCTTATCACAGAGGGCCTCTGAAAAACTCCACCTAGCAGGGTATCAAAACATCTGCTGAGATGCATAGCCAAACTTTGGGCAGAGTGCAGGAAATCTTATGAAAAAACTGGGAGATAGAAAGACCTGGAGGGAACAGGAGCTCCACCAAGGGAGCAACAGAACCAAAAAATCTGGACATAGGAGTCTTTTCTGAGACTGATTGCAAAACAAGGACTATGCATGGAGATAATTTGTAACCCCTACAGAGAAGTAGCCCAAGGCAGCTCAGTATCCAAGAGGGTTCCCCAATAATAGGACCAGGGACCATCTCTGACATGAACTCACGGGCTGGTTCTTTGATCACCTCCACCTGAGGGGGAAGCAGTCTTACCAGTTCACAGAGAAAGACAAAGAAGCCAGTTCTGATGAGACATGATAGACTAGGGTCAGATAGAAGGGAATGAGGACCTCTCCTATCATTGGACTGGAGGAGGGGCATAGGAGAAGGAGAGGGAGGGAGAATGGAATTGGGAGGGGATGGGGAAGGGGGCTACAGCTGAGATACAAGTGAACAAACTGTAACTAATAAAAGGGGGAGGGAAGGTGGGATCGGCAGGGGAGGAGAGAGGGGCTTATGGGGGGATACAAAGTGAATAAAGTGTAAAAAAATTAAAAAAAAATAAATAAAAAGAAAAAAAAGAAGGAGGAGATAGAAAGACCTGGGGGGGACAGGAGCTCCATAAGCAGAAAAAAATAAAATAAAATTGGGCACAGGGATCTTTTCTGAGATTGATGCTCTAACCAAGGACCAGGCATGGAGAAAACTGCTGCAGATATGGCCCATGGCAGCTCAGCATCCAAGTGGCTTCCCTAATAATGGGAACAGGGACTGTTTTTCACATGAACTCAGTGGCTTGCTATTTGATCACCTCCTCCTGAAGGGGCTGTAGCCTTACTAGCCCATAGAGGAAGACAATGCAGCTAGTCCTGATAAGACCTAATAGACTAGGATGGAAGGGGAGGAGAACCTCCCCTATCAGTGGACTGGGGAGGGGAATGGGTAGAGAAGGGGGAGGGAGGGTGGTATTGGGAGGGGAAGAGAGAGGGGGCTACAGTTTGGATACAAAGTGAATAAACAGTAATTAATAAAAAAAATTCACTCAAAATTGGTAGACTTGGGGAAGGGCATGGGAGGAGAAGAGGGAGAGAAGGTAGAGGGAATAAGGGAGAGAGCTACAGCTGGGATATAAAGTGAATAAATTGTATTAAATAAAAAAATTAAAAATTAACTTAAAATTTATTATTAACCTAAATTTAAAAGAGCAAATCATAAAGTAAATATTTCTTTGGGTATGATGATAACTTTTACAAATAATCTAAAATCTAGTGTCCACAAACAAATTTAAAGAAGTAGATGTCAGAAAACATAAAAGATATTCTCTCTGCTTATGAAATTGTTGCTGCATTGAAAATGCTGCCACAGATTGTGAAAATTATAAAATAAACCATCCAACATTGACAAGAACAGAAGACCTGAACAAACACGTCAGCAAAGAAGAGGAAGAGGTGAAAAAAATTATTGTTGATGTTCATCAGTTTTTGTCATTTGGAAAAAAAAAGATATTGAAATTACATCTATATAACATGACAATTCCTGTTCCCCAACCCCTATTGAAGAAGCAACTTGAAGAGGAAACCCTGGTATATGTGACAGAGGAGAGCATGCTGTCACTGCAGAAAACAAAAGGACCTGACACATGACACTGCTATTCATGTCTATCTGACATAGATGGAAAGGGTGCTAAAGAATGTGGCCTTTATTTCGAAAACTTCTATGCACTGCAAAGTTTGTGTATAGAAGGAGACCAATACCCAGTTGAGTTCAGAGGCAAATAAGTGCATTTCTCTGCATGTGCTTGAAATCTGTGACAACTTACACACAATGACCTCCTAATTTTATATCAACATGACACAAACAAGGGCTATCAGAGAGAATGAAGCTACAACTGACAAAATTCCCCATTTTATTAGGCTGTAGGCAAGCCTGTAGGACATTTTCTTAATTAGCGATTGATAGCAGAGGGCCGAGCCCATGGTAGGTGGTGCCATCCTTGGGCTGTGGTCCTCTAAAAGAAAACAGGCTGAACAACCCATTAGAGGAAGCCAGTAAGTCCCACCCCTATATGACCTTATCATCAGTTTCTGCCAGACAACAGCCAAGTTAGGCTCATGTCTGCAAGTATCAGAGGCTGACTCTCTACCTTGAGGTAGGTTGAGCCAATTATTAGTTGGACTTTCCCTCAATTTTTGTTCCCTACCTATCCCTGGACTGCTTATAGGCAGGGTAATTTTTGGATCACACGTTTTGTCAGTGGGTTGTTGTTCCCCTCCTTCCACTCCTCCTGTCTGGCTAGGAGGTCGTCAGTCACTTCAGTCTTCATGTTTGCCCCCAACCCCCATTAGGAGTCTCACCTAGATTTGTGCCCTACTTGAGTTCCTATCCTGACTTACTGCAGTGATGAACAGTGATTGGTAAGTATAAGCCAAATAAACCCATCACCCCAAGTTGTTTTAGCCATTGTGTTTCATCATAGCAACAGACTGTATATAGATCATGTATTGGTACCAAGATTGTGGGGTATTGCTGTAACAGACCTGACCATGTGTTTTTGGGAGGACTGTAGAAAGACACTGAAATTTGTGCTACAAATGCCAGTATACGTTCAAAGTTTAGCGAGATGTTCTGTTGGAGCTTGGAATATAAGAATGAGAACAGTGCACACAATGGAGGTTTGGCATGTGAAATTTCTGACAGAAGCAGAAATGACTTCTGGACTTTTCTGCGAAGATTCTGTGTTTGGGTAGGCTGGAGCTGAGGAATCTGCTCTGATCCAGAACAGACTACGATCACTGATGTGAAACCTTTACTTTTCAGGAAAAGCTGATGCTAGTCACCTGGGGCTAAATAGTCCACTCTGACTGAAAAGAGACCAGAACCACTAAAGTGAAGCCTTTGCTTTACTGGAACAATGGATACTGTTCAGCTGAGGCTGAGAACTGAAGCTTCCTGCCGGTGATCAAGAAGATGCCAGTGTCACTGAGATGCAGTCTTCTGGGAGTGTTTCCTCAGGGTCAGCACGCAGAAGCTGTGATCTAAAGATAGCCAAGGTTGTACATCATGCTTGCATGCTTGCTGCTGAACTTGGCAGAAGGGTCACCCAGGGAGTACAAGCTTTAAAGGCATGACGGTGTCATGGAGAGCAGCTGAGGCTTAGCACTGTGTGACATGTATGGAGTCCCTGAAGAAAGCCATAGAGATGCTAGCAATATTATCAACCCTTTTCTTGTAGGTTAACGTAAGAATGCCTATGTGAATATCTGAGTGCCTGTATGAGGAGACCAGAGAGAAAAGCTGTATAAAGAGGAAACATATGAGATATTCTGGTTGGCAAGAACATACAAAAGTGAGGCTATTTCAAGGGTACTGGGGTCAGGGAGGATAACATAATAAAGAGAGAAAATAGAGGTATTTCAAACTTAAAACTCAGACTTTGTATTCTAAAGAACAAAGAAAACACTCTACAGAAAAAAATAGTAATGCATCAATATTTTTCAAGCGCATGCGTATTTTGTGATATATCTGCTTGAATTTCATCTCTCCATACTCTATTTCTCTCCAAAGCAATCTTCCTGTTCACTAAAGGCAGTTGCAGCTTTGTTCATCTTGTCTTTACAGTTCCAAAATTTAGTTCCTGCTAGGAGTGAATTATGTACATCAACGGGCTGAGCTTGGGGCAAAACATCAGGAAAAGCAATTGCTATTTCAATTTATTAAGTTATTGCAAGCAAATTTCTGAGTGTGGTACATCTCTGCCAAGAAAATTAGAGTTCAAAAGTGGAACTTTCCAACTATCACACATTCACACTTAGGCTAAATTTTCTCTTGAGAAAGGGAACCTGGTGACAGAGTCAGAATATAATAGCTTTGTGTAGTAGAAGAGTAAAGCTGCTTTTAGCGTTTATTGTTTTTGTTTTTAATTTCTAAAGGTTGCATTAAGTTTAGAATTTTGTCTCCCAGGGGAATTTTTTTTACCATTTTATTCCAAATATTATACGCACAGCTTACATATTTTAAATATAGACACCTAACCTATGAGATTAATTTTTCATGTGTATAGAAAAAGTTGTGTTGAGAAGGTATCACACACACACAAAGCAGTCAAGGGTGAGTATGCTAATAGAGTGTGGGGATTTCTCAGACTTAATACGATCAGAGCTAATTATTTCCCAAACATGTGCTTGCATATGTGGCCACATACACATGAATGCAGACACACAAACACACACACACACACACACACACACACACACACACACACAGAGTTTCAGTCAAGATTAAGACGAAAAATAGAATGACAAAAGAGTCCTAAGCTTTTCCACTGGCAAATACAGTGAAACAACAGATGTTCATTAGAATAGTTGTCATTTGTTCTTAAATCGGACAATGTAAGTCAGTTTCTAAAGTTCTTGAAACATGAAGTTTGCCCTATGACGACCTCATGTCTTGTGCAGAGAGAAGTTGATATGAAAGCAGCCTGGACCCTTTCCTGGGAGTGGATTCTGAGAAGGAAGGAAGGAAAGAGGGCAAAGATGTGATATACCCCTCAGCTGAAGTTTAGAAACTGACATGTCAATAAATTATGTACTTCTTTTATTAAAAGAAAAATTTAAGCTTTACAGCTTATTTAGAAATGCATGGCTTTATATTACAGTAATATAATGTTTTCATTATGATATCCAGGACTATAACATAGCATTTAACCTTAAGGATTAATGATCTAAAGTTTCAATATTTATGACTTTCCCCTTTCATTTCCTCCAGTCTTTTTCATTTCCTCTATGTATCCTCTTCTTTAATATTAGTAGCCTATTTTTATTTAATTATTCTTATTTTATATAACAGAACCATATATGCATGTAATATATATATATATATATATACACACACAGACAAATATATAAGCACAACTTGCTGAGTATATTTTTGTTGTTATTGTGTGTATAATTTCAGAGCTGATAACTTTGTGTTTGATAACTAACCAAGGGGGTCATCTCTGGGAGAGGCTATTTTTCCCTACATTAGCAGTCACTAATTGCCTTTAGTTTTTGTCTAGGATTGGAGCCATGAGATTTTTCTCCCCTTCCATGCTAGCATGTCTTTTCATGCTGTCTTTCTTCAGATATTGATTCTGCAATAAATTCTTAGACAGGCTATCTTCGAACAGCTACCTGGTATTCTGTGTCTTACAGTCTATCTGCCCCCCAGCACTCTCTCTTCTGTGATGTTACCTGAGACGCTGAAACATGAGCTTTACTGCAGATGTATGCACTGGAGCTTGGCTACCCACAATCCATTGATCTTTACATCATGCCTGATTGTGGTTTTCTGTAATGGTCTATTTTCTGTAAAGAGAAGTTTCTTTAATGAAGGGTGAAAGTTACACTGTGCCTGTGTGTAAGGATACAATTTGAAATGAGGTTAATGCTGGTCTAGCAAAGTGTTGATGGTAGATTCTCATCTAAGACCCTCGTTCTTAAGTTGCTGTGGCATTTGGCTAGGTTTCTAGCACTAGTGATGATTCTCCCCCTACACTGAGTGGGTCACTTAGACAACCATTGGTTTCCACAAAATTGTGAGTGCCACTATTGCAGCTTTAGGCATCATCCTGCCATGATGGTGATTGCTGTGGTTCATAGGTATCACAGCTGGATAGGACACCACCTATTTCTTTCCTGCATTTTCCAGTACAGTGGAGTTGGGACTACATGAAGGGGGTTTTCAGGTTAGAACCAGATGAATAATCTGAGACTTTTGTTCTAATAAAGTGGTGTGTTCAGCAATAAGGACTTATCTTCAACCTCTGAGAGGCAGCCAAGCTCAAGAGCAACCAACAGCCTTGTGTTCTGGTAGTCATTTGAAGTACTCTGACCCAGTACTTGAGAGGAAGGATAATGCCCAGGTTGTTTGATAATGACTCAAGGAGTCATAATATTACCTAAAATCACATGTAAGCATATATGTAGATAAATGAAGAGAGATAGCAAAGTTATACCGCTTGTGCTGACAATGCCCTGCATAAGAACCACAGACTAAGAAAATGCCCATTAAATATGGAAATTTTAATATTCCAAAACTTTGTGTTATTACTAGTGGATTTTTTTCCTGAGGATAATGTACCTGACCTTTAACTCCTGAACACGAGACCCCAATAACTGACACAGTGAATGCAGGACAATGCAAGCACATTGATCACAATAAAATGTTCCAGAATTCCTGGCTTTCTTCTCAACATCTAGAAAACAGGTGGAAGGAGAGCCATTTTGTCTGGAGTCCTATACCAGAGTGAGGGATCCACGTGCGATTGTAAAGATTAATGTTACATGGCAACACGTTCACATGATCACCAAAGCCCACCCACCTCTCATCAATAAGCCTGGAGGCAGCAATGGGTTTGACATGATTCATAGAAGTCATATATTTCAAATAACAGCTTCTATAAATGCACCGTTTCCCTTTGAATTGTTTCCGACAAGAATCTGAGTGTGTGGTATTAGGTAGATTTGGTGTAACTTCCACATGATTCATTGGATGGTATTTCCATCTGACTGAAAGGATAAGAAGGTTGGAAGAGGCGCAAATGGTTTCAGGTTTGACAATCACTAAAGGGAGTTCCTTACTACTTGGGTAGGTTTAAAAAAATCAGTGTTTATTTTTCTACGCAACAATTCACCGCAATCACAGGAAGAAAAAAGTACAATTTAGAGACAGTGACAGTAGGTGCGGCTGAATCACCTGAGAACTGTATGTAGGTTAAGTGAACAGAAGACTCATCTCTCACCCAAAGCTTCAACATGTTAAGAATGCCCTTCAAGCTGCCCTGGCTGACAGAAGTGTCGAATTCCTTAGAGATTGTTTTGCTGAGGGCAAAAGCTGGCTGGCTGGAGGCTGGCAGGCGTAGGAAGTGCTGATTTCTTTGCACAGTGCTCTTCAGAGCAGTCAGGGCAAAATTCTTCCCAGGGCTGTCACTGTCATTCTATGTACTGTCCTTTATAAACTAGCAAATCCAGATTCTACCACTCAGAGACAACCCAAGAACCCTTATGCATATTTCTCCAGGAGCTGTCCACCTGGTGTTTTGAGATCATCGTAGTCCTTTCGGATCACAACGTAGGCTCCGCAGCTGCATACGCCAACCAGCCCCAGAGACTCACCCTCTTTTTATACCCCCAGTTCCTCGGCACAAGCATGCACCAAGCCATTATGTATTGAGCAAGGAGAAGAGAGTGAGGAAAGCAAATGACCGACCTTGTTGAAGATGATAGGTTTCTTAGTTGATCATAAATAATGTATTCATCATCCATTTATTAAGTTTTATTCAAGAATCTTAGGTAAATACTATTCACTTCTATTTTACATTGGAAGAAATTGAGCTTCAGATATGAGTGATTCCCATGGATTTTACAACTAAGAAATGGCAAGAGGGTTTACCCCAAATCTCTCTAACTCCAAACACTAAGCTCTTTCCAGTCTAATGTGTCTTCTTTGATGATCAATTGTACGACAATGTATTGACATATTTAGCTCCACTAAAGTTTTGATTGATGCCCAGAAAGTTGTTACAATGCCATAGTAATTTATAAAATACCTTTTTCAGCTTCCATATTTACAAATTCTCTTGACTCCTTTAGAAAGAAGAAAGTTTAATAATGGGATTGGTAGCCTCGGGGGAGCTCTGCCTTATCCCTTGGCTGAGAAGTAAAGATGTTCTGATTTAAAAGGCACGTGGCAATTAAGAAGCACAGTAGTAGACAACTCTGAGATTAATGGCAGCTGAATAGCTAACATGGGAAGTTTTCGCCTAATAGGAATTACTCTTGAAGGTGCTGTAAAAGCCGCTCAGAGAACTTGGTGTGAAGGATATCGAGAATGTCAGACTTGAGTGCTGCATATAATGCTGCATATGGAATCAACCTATAGAGTAAATGATCTCCGTGTATTACTTCCAGCTGTAGGTGCCATCTGAGAACCACAGCAAGCAGACACAGGAAGATCACTCTCTAGTAACTTATTGTTCAGTTGGTGAAACATACTTTTCAGTGTAGAATTCCTTTCAAGAATCCATGGCCCTCATAAACTTGAGATTCTTTGAATTATATGTACTGATGAAGATACTTCAAAATATTAATTTCATCATAACACAACATTAAATGATAATAGTAAATCACATGAATACCTAAATGACATACTTTAATTCAAAAATTACATTTACAAGTGATTTTTAATTGAAAACAGTTTTTTGTTTTGTTTCCTTTTTGTTTTCATGTGTCTTCAAATCTGTTTGATTTCAGGCTGGCAAGTAGGTAGCCCAGTTCTCATCACTAATTCTTTGCTGCTTCTGGTTTAGTGGTGCCACAGACTCCCACATGAGAGTTTCCCTGCTATCTTAGCTGCTGGGCCTGAGAATGTTCTGTACAAAGGCAAACACATCTTGGCTAGTTTGAGTCATGGAAGGATGCTAACATGGAGAGATTTGGGAGCATCTATTCTGGATCATAGATGTCTGGAGAGCAAGGCTGAGGAGGGAGGAGGCAGGGATGGCAGAGGCAGATTGGAATGATGCTGCCACCGAGCAAATGGGTGTGGCAGAAGATGTGTTCTTTCCCAGAGAGCACAGCTCAGAGTGAACACATGCCTTATCAGTTAGTAACATGGCAACACAAGATGGCTCCTTTAATTGTCTTACTGTTGGCAAGTTTTGCTTAGTATCCAAACCTCACAGGGAGGTGACATTCTCATACTCTAGTAGAAGAGAGAACTGGCAATATGGAAGTGAGAAAAGCTAATAAAATTATATATAAGTCTAAATTCAACCTAAAGTCACCTGGTCTTTAGTATTGGTCTTTACAATACTTGTTATTTTCTAAATTAGTGAGCAATTAAATTAACTCTGAGAGAAATTTCATACATTGATGCAAGATATATATATAGTACTGTCTTAATTTAATTTCCATATAATTCAAAATTCTTTTTTTCATGGCTACATGTCATTTGTTTGTTTGTTTATTTATTAAGGGTCTTGATCTGTAGTCAGGCTAGTTTAAAACGCACAGTCTTCTTGTCCTGATAAGTAAACTTTTTGTTCTTTTGTATTCAAAACATAGTTAATTTTTTGAAAGAAAAAAATTCTGCTCAGTTAAAACAGTTTAGGATCTAGATTTAAAAGTGCTAATGTTCTGAAATCTTTGGCACATACACTCAAAGAAAAGCCAAGGTGAAATGTACTAAATACGATTATCTTTCTCACATTACTGAAACTGTGACTTTTAGCTAGAGAGATGGCTCAGTGGTTAACGGCACTGGCTGCTCTTCCAAAGCACCTGGGTTCCATTCTTAACTTCCATACTGTCTGTAACTGGAGCCTTCTGGCCTCAGCAGGGAGTAGGCATGCCTGTGGTTTGCAGACGCAGACACAGGAGCAGAAGGAGGGGAAAACACCCATACACAGAGAAACAAATCTGAGAGGGTTTGTTTTTAATCAAAGTAACTGATTTGATTGGACTTCGAATGTATTCTTTTATAGTTGTTCACTTCTAGTGGTGTGCTGCACCATCCCAGACCCACTGCTTCAGAGCATTAAGTCCAATTGCCCAAATGCATGGAATGAAGAAATAAACCAATCTGGCACACCGGGCTCTAATCATATCTGTGAGGGAGGCTGAGGTCAGAGGATCACAGTCCTGTGTCTACATGGGCTACAGAATGAGTTCAAGGCCAGCCTGTTCCACCTGATGAGACTGTCTCAGAAGTAAAGGCAGAGCTGAGGATGAAGCTCAGTTGTGGGGTGCCTGCCTACAATGTGTAAGAACCTAAGTAGTCTCTCTAATAAGTTAAATAAATAACATTGGATTTCACTTTGGGGAACTCCATTCATAATGTACATTCTTTTTCTAATATTTTAGAAGCATAGTATTTGGAGGTATAGATCTTTAGACAGGCTGAAAAAGAAACAACAGCAACAATGCAGCTATCTGTATACATAAAATGTTAGTTAATTTACTGTAACCATTCTAAAGCAAATACTTGGACTCAACTATAGCAGTTATCCAGTTCAATTCTTATATGGTTAAGGGCCTCTTAAGAAATCAATGAGTATGCTGTGTATTTGTGTGTGTGTGTGTGTGTGTGTGTGTGTGTGTGTGTGTGGTGTGTGTGAGTGAGAGAGAGAGAGGGTGAGGTAAGTGTATGTATGGTATGTGTGTATGATGTATATGTGTGTATGTGTGTACACTCTATGTACACAACATATACATATAGTTGTTCTTGTGTGTGCAACTATTTGATGTATGTGTTTGATCCAACAATTGTTTTGTGGTGCTAATTCCTCTACAGGCATCTTTAGATGATTTCATTATAAAAAAATCAAAAGTTTTACTAAAAACTATGCTGAGATTGTTAACAACACAAAATGTAATTAGCAATGGAGATCCTAACTGCACAAGAAAACAAGGTAAAATGAAGTTATGTCTAGAACAAAATCATGAAGTGCTGCCTATTGTTTTACTTGAGATCTGCAAATGGTACATGTGGCAAGTGTCTGTACTGGGAGCTAAGTTAACTTTCTTTTGGTCCTGTCTCAGACGAGTTATCAGAAGTTATGAAGACCATCTTTAATGGCTTACCAGTGGAGGAGAATGATAAAGAATATTATTTTCTGTTGAGATTCTAGATTTTAAAATGTTAAAAAGAACAGAACTTCAGTACATAGGGAAAATCAGTGAGCAGCCATAGCTATGCATTCTATCCAGAAAACATTGATCTCTAACCTCTGTACAGAAAACAGCAAACATCAGGTGGAATATGGTATTTCATTTACTGAAGCCAATGGCAGATGCAGGGCCTCAATAAGGAAAACATAAAGATACATTTGCAAAAGCTTGGATGATCTATTTATTATCAGTTAATTTTGGATTTATCATTTTTATTGTGGTGTGTGTGTGTGTGTGTGTGTGTGTTTGCATGTGTGTGTGAAGAGATGCTCTGGAAACATATGCTCTTGGAATTGGAGTTTTAGGGAGTCAAGAGCTATCCAACATGGGTGCTGGGATCTCTGAGCACCTCCACGAACGGTAAACACTCTTAATTACTGAGCCATTTCTCTATCCCCACTTATTACCATTTTTATTCTAATCAGATGAATTCTGTCAGATATCATCATCACAGATATTGCTTTGTTTCCCTGAAAGTCCTGGCAAAATGTTAAATTTGACAGGAAATGTAAAGGTTATTTCATCTGAAATTCTTGTTTAAAAGAGTTCCCCAAAAGTCTATTTGCTGTGATGAAAACTGATCGATTAGCCGGTGTCTTTTCTTGGAAGCCTTTCTGTCAGTCATATTCAGCAGCAGAAAACATCCCCTTTGGTAAATTTTAGCTGAAGGGATATACTAAAAGCTGATCTTATTTAAAGGCTAGAAGCAGATTAAAGGTCTTGAGATTAAACCTATTAAAAATTTTCGAGAATCTCCACACATGTAAGCCAAAAAGCAGACAAAAATCCAAAGCAATTGCAGGGGTTTCAGGATAAGCATCCTTGGTTTTTCAAGCCTCTTTCAGGGCCCCAGGTGAAGATGTTACACAGAAATGTTGTAGCCTCTCACTGACAGCATAGCAGCAGCTTGTGTACCTGCAGACCCCCCAGGGCTCTGAGGGCATCTGAGGACAGTATTTCAAAGTCTATCGAGGCATGTTGGGGATATTCCTCAAATGTGAAATCTGGTTTATGTTGATTTTGTTACCCATAAATAAATAATCCATCCAGGAGCAAAAAGAAGGAAGATGCTTCAACACAGGGGACTAATTAAGATGTCATGGTATCACCCAAGTGTTCCCTAGTCTTTTGCCTGGTATATTTATCATCTGGAAAAGTGTATACTCTTAGGCATTACCTGTGGACTATATTCTTTACCTTGATGTAACCCTGGTTTGTGTGAGTGATAAATGAACAAACTGAAATGAGGGCAAGGCTCACTAATGAGCCTGGAGTCCTTTCTCACTTGTGCTTTATAACTGTGTGTTCACTGCTCCAGAATGAGAAAGAAATACAGGATTCAGATGACATCATCGAACTGGAACTGAATGACATCATCTTCTCTGTCGATAGTGTGACTAATGACTTTAATGTTGCTGTAGCGATTCTATTTAGATGTGCTATAAAAGATTAGTCTTCCAGTTCACTGAGAGATGTTCACATATTTGCATACTCATACACTAGATAATATTTTAACTGATTGAAAGTGCTTTATCTGACAACAATGTGATGTTTAAATGAGAATGGTGCCCATATGCTCATATAAATGAATACTTGGTCGCCAGTTGGTAGAATGACTTGGAAAGAAATTAGAATGTAAGTTCTTCTTGGATGAGACGTGCTCTTGAGGTTTCAAAAGCTCATGTCATCCTGGGTCTCTCTTTCTTTGCCTTATGCGTTGTGCGTCAAGATGTGAGCTCTGAACCACTGCTCCAGCGTCATTCCTGCCTGTCTGCTGCCATGCTCTCCATCGGAGTAGTCTTGAACACTAAGCATATGAAATCACGAGCCCAAATTAGATGCTTTCTAACTTGCCTTGACCATGGTGTTTTGTCACAGGAATAAAAAAAAAAATTTACTAAGGTAAACAGTATGTATGTATAGTGACACAGACTGTGGAAAAATGAATAATAGTCTCTTTAGTCTTACGGAATGGGAGCACTATGTAAAGAAGATGAACATGACTGTAAATAGAAATAGAATGAAGACTCAGAGAGAGGAAGGAAGAATCTGAGGCCAGAGTGTAGCTACAGCAAATCTTCCAAGCCAGACAACACAGTCATCCAAGTGTTGCTTACTGCCAACACCACTTGCACTTAGAATACCTAAGCCTATTTCACCTAATACAGAATTGCCTCTTAATGTTTTAACATATGACCAAGTCTCCATTTGGCCTATTAGTAAAAAGTATCTGTTATAGTGATTCAATATTTTATCCTTGTCTAAATTTTTAAATCACTTTAGGAATGAAGAACAGAGTAAGATTTATGAAAGGGCATTGATTCAGACTGAGTTTCTACATGAGGCTTCAAGGCACCAAGGCAGAAAATAATCACTCAGGAAAATTCTTTCTATGTATCTGAACTACAGCTTACTTTTTTATCTAAACCTCCTAGAAATCAGGGCAGACATGACAGTCACGTCTCCAATAAGCCTTTGTCTCAAACCTAATATGGAATTACTCCTGCTCTAACCTTTACAGGAAACACAATCTGAAGTAGCCTGATGTCAGCCAGCATACATTCTGCTTTATAGTACTCTTTTATTCTACCTCAAACCATTCAGAAACCTGACTGAACTGCCATGTCTTACTCATGATTAGCTAAGAAAACCCAACTTAATCTTTAATTTGATGATACCATGTTATTGTCAAAATATTGTTATCTGCTTGGCTGACTGAAACAAATAACATATTTTTACTTTTATTTGTCTCTGAATACTCTAAAAATGTATGTGTAGTCTGTATCATGTAATAAAATTTATTATTATAATTTTAATAATTTTATAAGACCCTCCAATGACATATTAAAATCTGAAACATTTAAAAGATAGTCACTTCTAATATAATTAGCCAATATTACATTGAAAACATTATTTAACTGAAATTTTAAGTTCTGTTAATTATAGCAATAAAATTAAATGGCATTTCTGAACTTCCAAAAAGATGTAAAAATACCCAGGATGAGGTTCATTTTTAAAGTGTTGTCATAGAGCAATGTGTGGTGGACCAGTGGAGTGAACAGGCTGAACGTTTAATGAGAGGAAAAACAGTACCCAGGACAGCAAAGACATCAGGTATGTGGCAGGACTGAGCTTGTATTTGATTATTTGCAAGGGGTTGGGGAGGTGGCACAGTGCACAGGTCCTGTATCCCGCAAGCATGAAGACACAATGGTCTCGGCATTAAAAAAATACAAGGTGGGCATTGTGGAGCTGTCTGGGCTTATGAATAGATAACGTATGGATGCATGGAGTAGGCTAGCCAGCCTCGTTACATGGGCAAACTCTGGTTCAACTAAGAGAGTCTACAGCCCTGACTGATGTGAAGAGCAGTGACAGAAGACTCCTGCAGTCATCCTTATGCCTCTGCATGAACATGTGCATATATGAATCTGCAGACACAAGCGATCCCAAATAAAAGCAATCATCAATATATGCACACACACATGCAAAATGAGATATTAAGAGTCACCAAGTGAGCATCAAATCCAAAAACTTCACTGTCCAAAAATAGTTTAAGTTTTGTTGAATTATAGGAAGTGGGATAACTTTGTTTCCATTTCAAGATTTTCTTTGTAGGCTAGATATAAAGAGGAAAGAGAAGTGGGAAGTGAGTCATGTGATTTTATTGGCGCAGATGAGGTGTCAGCATTCTGGTCAAAGTAGATCTGAAGATGAGTGGCTGGAACGTCTGTCACAGTCGCTACAGGAAGGTGGAAGGAGGGCAGGGTGGGGCTGTCATGCAGCAGTGTTCACGTGTTGTCTATAACCAGAAGCAGAATTACAAGGTACAAAATTATATGGGCTGAGGAAATGTCACATACAATTTCAAAAGCAGCCAAGTAACACATGGGAGATGGCTTGGTGGTTAAAATGTTGGCTGTGGGGGTTAGTTCCTGTGACCCCAGAGCTGGGGAGCAGGTGACAAGTGGGTACCAGAGGGTACAGAGACCGCTCAGCTTTGCCTCATCAGTATGCTGCAAAGATCTTGTCTCAAACAATCAGGTAGAACGAGTAAGAATTCTCACATTGGCCTCTGGCCTAAAGACACAGGCAGGCTTCACAGAAGGCACAGTGTGTGGGTGTTTGTATGTGTCCAACAAGGTTCAAGACAGAAATATTGTCCTCATGGTGCTTGACATTTTCTTTGACATTTTGATTCATGAATATTTTTTTTTAATTTCTCCTTACAAATTGCAAAATAGGAAAAGAGTAACCATCTATTATGATATGTAGTGATTTTAGAAAGGTCTCAGCTTCATAGTTCTCTTAATTTTCCATGGTAAAATCAAGGAAAGTTCTATAGACTGAACAGATTGTGTTGAAATTCTTACACACACACACACACACACAAAGACACACACACACACTTGCACACTTGAGGGAGAAGGCACCAAAAGCAATGAATTTGGGAAGGAACAAGTGGTGGTGGTACATAGGGGAGGCAGAAGGAGGGAAAGGAGGAATTTATAGAATTATATTTTTAGTGCATTTTTTATTTTTTTACAATCCATTCATTACATATGCATTTGAAGCCCCCTCACTCAACTCCTCCCAGTCCTGCCCTCCCTTACTCTTCCCCTCATCACTTCCCCTAGTCCACTGAAAGGGGTAGAACTCCTCCCCTGCCATAGCTTATTAAGTCTCCTCAGGACTGCCTGGATCCTCTTCCTTCGTGGCCTGGCAAGGCTGCATCATCAGGGGGGAGGGATCGGTAGTATTCAAAGAGCAGGAACCTGAGTTCATGACAGAGGGGATTATGATGAATGTAAAGTGAATAAATTAATCAATTAAAATTAAAAAATGAATTCAGTAAGTTCATGAAAGTAAAAAGGAAAACAAATTTCCTGAATTTACCCAGGTGTTTGCCATTATATAAATGTTTGCAAAATACAACAGAAATAATAAAATACTGTAAAATATCTTGTAAAAATTTTCTAATGTACTTATATACAATTTTGGTTTTGGAGGGTATCCTGAAATAAGAGCTACTTATATTTATACCTTACATATCCAGCCCAGTTAACTCTTTTGCTCAGAGGTGCTTGCTGCTTACAGAGACCTCAGTGATGTTCAAGACCTGTATTCATCTTGATTTTAGCCACACTCTAAGCTCTTTGGCAACCCAGGTTCTCTGGGCTTCTTTTACAGAGAAACATGTTTGTTAAAATATGTATGTTATTATCCTAAGTTCTGATTATAAGTTTATTGTCAAGTTCAACTTTGAACTAAGGTGATATGAACCATTTGGAGACAGATGGGCTTAGGTTTCAGCTGCAGGAAAGACTTCATGGAGAGTCATGTTTACCAAAGTGCACGCCTTCCCATGGAACTGGGTCTCCAGAAGAAAGAAAACATTCTTAGAAAGGCATGTCCATAAACCTGGATGTCTTTATTTTCTTGATTTAAAAAATATATATTAGAAAACAAATTGATATAGCAAAAAAATGATTTCTTTATAGTTTGTCTAAAGGAGGCTGATTTCCTCCCCAGCATACATTGGCTATCTTACAATTTATAAAAGCCACAAGACAAAGTCTGGAATATGGGTTTGGTTAATTTTAAGATTAGCTGATAAGTCCTTTTCTCTTTGGAAGGGGACCTAGCTCTTCTGTTGTTTCCTCTCTCTTATGAATGTACTATTTTTATTCAAGTTCAGGTAGAAGAAAACCAAGCCTTTAAGAACCCGAATTTGGAAAGAAAAAGAGAATCATGAGTTTTGTTCTGTATCAGGACCTCAGCTCATCCTCAGTTAGTTCATTTGAAAGGTGGAAGTCTTTTCTTTAGACATCATCTCCATCACTCATCTCCTGATTGCCTTTTAAGTACACAGATTCTGCATAACAACAGAAGGGAAAGGTCTTTCTTTAGAATGCCACTTCTCCTGAGGACCCCTCAGCATTGGACCATCTACCCCCCATTGGAAGAAAAGTAATGTCTGCAAGCAGCTGAGGAAGAACTCTCATCTCTTTCCACAATTTCATTCCATTCTGTTGCTTTCAACCACAGGGAATAATTTGTTTGCTTTTTTTTCCGGGAATAATCAGTTCACTGGTATCTACTAACTTTACCAAATGCTTTCGAGATTTACTTACTTTACAAGCATTTTTTTTAAAGTGCTGGCTACGCTTAGCTCAAGGTCTTGAATTGTGCTTTGCCTTAGGGCCTCCAGCTTGTGTGTTATGTGGGAATGTTTAATGTGAGACATAAATTTTGGTTGAATATTCCTTACCGATAATGCTTAGGGACAGAAGTATTATATAGTTTAGTTTTATTTAATTTCCAGATATTTGCATGTTCTTATGAGCATCTTTGACATGAGTTTCGAGTCTACGAAATGCAAACGGCACATATCATGGACTGGAGGTAACGTCATGCAGCATTTTCAGATGCGTGTGTTTTGACTGTGACCAATCACTTGATCAGATGTGATATTTAAGAGTAATGATATCATACTGATACTCAAAATGTCTTGGAGTTTAGAGCATTTTAGATTTTTGGTTTACAGATCAGGGATTCTATATTGTATTTACATGATTCACCACAACAAAACTAAGCTCCTTAAAGGTGTGCTGCAACTGGCATTAACTGCCTGGCTGCAAAGAGGCTCATTTCTGCTTATAAATATACGAACTGTTCATTGTAGCAGAGATGTGCTTTGCATTACTACTTGCTCTTCCAAAAGCTCATAACTGTGACCGCCTCAGCCATGTCGATGGAAAAAGCAACAGTACAGAGAGAGCTAGGCCTGTGGTAATGGAGCTGTTAGTGTATCTCATAGAAGAAATGGAAGACGGTCACCTGTCTCTCACTTCAAATTTCAGCCAGCGCTTACTTTTGCTGTTGCTGCCCACAAGAGTGACAAAGCACATGAGGGAGAGAAGGGTGACGGGAGATCGGTGCTGCAAAGGCGCAGCTTTAATGACTTGTCACCTATGTTTGGGTGAGACTATTAAAACATGGGGCTCCCGTTGAGGCTCCAGTGGTCTGTGCATAAAACCAGTATCCTCCTTGGCTTACAAAGCTAGACCTGAATGGAATTTTCTTTGGTGTGCTATCCTATCTGGGGTGAGTAGCTATATAAATATATATAAATATATATATATATATATATATTTAATCTTCCCATGAAAAATAATTCAACATCAATTAAAATATCTCATGCAATAGAATGTTCTTGGGTAATTCTCTATCTCATGATTCAGATTTGGATTCAGTTAACTCCAAAATTTATCTAGTCTTGTGTGTGTATGTGTGTGTGCATGTTTGTGTGTGTGCGTGTGTGTGTGTGTGTATGAGAGAGAGAGAGAGAGAGAGAAAGAGAAAGAGAGAGAGAATTTACTCTTGGTTAACCATATAGCTTTCTTGAAGTTCATAAAATTGTTGCACAAAAAATTATATTTGTCTCAGGGGTAGAGAGAGCAACAGCAAGGGACTGAAAAGTGCTTACTGCTTTGGCCTATGATCTGTGTTCAGTTACTAGTTTACCCACATTAGGTAACTCCTAAGGGATCTGATACTTTCTGGACTCCACAGACACCTGAATGCATGTGATATATATACAATATATATATTATATATCATATATGTACACATATGATACAGATATCTTAAAACCTCATATAAATGCACATAAATAAAAACAATGTTCCATGGCCTTTCTAATCATATTTATGAAAATGCAAGTGTTATGTAAAACTCTGGAGTAGCATGGAAGCTTTAGTTGATTTTTTTATTCATTTCTTTTGGTGCTGTTGAAATCTGTTCTAACTTTTAAAATAAAATAGATCTGAGTGGGCTTAAATGCTAATGAGCAGAAATCTGTCTAAAGTATTTCTTGTCAAGTAATTCATGGAAAGGGTAGAAATGATGTTCCCAGGACAGCATTCATGAACAGTCAGGGGAAGCCTCTGAAAGATGAAAGGAGAGACATGAACCAGCCTGGCTACGTTAACAGAGCTGTGAGAACAAATTGCCTGGAAATTGTCATATTTGGGTCAAGGCTATCCTAAACAATCGGGGAATGGGTTCCTTGGTTATTGGGTAGAGCTCTCTGTGCTATCCAGTTACAGACAGTCCAGATAAACAGTACAGTGAAATGTAAATGTGAACAATGAAGAAGTAATTTTGTTTTGTTTTTCTTTAGTCCATCAGGTTTATTTTACAATGGTGAAAGCATAGTAGGACCAAGAAATAGTATTACTTTGACTTGATGTGACTGATTTTTATTATTTTTTTTCTGGTGCTGCTGCAATTATGTTTTTTTTTAACTTTTATTAATTACATTTTATTCACTTTGTATCCCCCTGTAAGTCCCTCCTTCCTCCCCTCCCAATCCTTCCCTCCCCCTTTTTCATGCATCCCCCTCTCCAAGTCCACTGATAGGGGAGGTCCTCTTCTCCTTCCTTCTGATCTTAGTCTATCAGATCTCTTCAGGAGTGGCTGCAATTATGCTTTAATATTTTAAAATGGGAGAAATAGGATTAATTGTTAAAGAGCAGAAATAAGTCTAAAAAACAAAAGCTATGCCCCAGCAAATGAAAATATATATAGCATGTAAACTTAAATAAATAGTTGTTAAGTAAGAAAGTTGGATTTGATAACAAATTACTTAAAAAAAGACAGAAATGACAAAACAAAGCATCTTATTGGGTTTTTTGCTTGTTTATTTTTTTGAGAAAGAGAGATAGAAAATAAAGTTGGGTGGGAAGGGAGGTAAGAGAATCTAGAAGGAGTTGGGGTAGGGCAAACATGATCAAATATATTGCATGAAAAATATTTTAATAAAATAACAAAAAGAAAGGACTGTTCTCTGAGAGTTTGGTGGGTGAATGCTGAGGTAATAATTACACATTAGCATTCCATTTTCATATGACATGTGGTGCAGGCTCATCTCTTCAGCCTGCCTGAAAAAATGTTCCAGGGTTCTGCAAACAGAAGAGCAGCTTCAAATGTGTGTGGAAATGAGAGGCAGAGCTGAATGAAGGAAGTGATTTGAAATGACAGCTTCCCTTGGAAATGTGTAATGGCACTGTAGCTTGGATTTAAATTTCAGTTTTGTGATCCTTATTACACAGAAGAAAATCCAATGTGCTCGTCATGAATAAAATATAGAAAGAGCCATTGTCTCTCTGTGTGTACATCTCAGAGGACACTATGAGGCTGCTGGAGCTTTGTAAGCAAGGGCTGCTCTCAGATGGCAGTGGATGAGGCATTCTCACTGCAATGGATCTTGGGTGCCTAATGGACTCCAGGCCCGTAGTCTATTACTCTTTCACTTTTGGTAATAAACATTAATCCTTATTCACACAGAACATACTTTTATTCTGCAACCATGTCAAAATTACATTTTTTTAGAAATTTCTCTCTAACTCTGCAATGTAAGCTCTTGATGGGAATTAGCACCATGGCTGATTAATCTTTAGTTTTGTGTCACAGCAGGAGAGAAGAGTATATATGAAGCGTTATATATAAAAATTATAATAACAGAATATGATGCTTTAGAAGCCAGAGATCTTCAGCATCAGTGTGGACATATATTGTGTTTTTATAAATAAAAAGTAAATACTTATAGAAACATTTACACACATGCACATAATTATAAACATTTCACCTTTATTAAGTTTAATCTATTTTTTATTTTACTTTATTTTTATTACACACGAATGTGTTGAGGGACAGTGGGTAGAGAGACTAAATGAGTTGTCTTAAATCACACAAATATCCATGACCATGCCAGGAGGAAAAAAGAGGGAGCTTCATTTATTCTCTTTAATTATAAACTTGTTTTGTATTCATTAGGTTCTAGGCCATTTTTTTTTCAAAGATTTTTTTTAATTTTATTTTTCTTTTTAGTTACATTTTGTTAACTCTGTGTCCCAGCTGTATCCTGCTCCCTCATTCCCTCCCCAACCCCATACTCCCTCCCTGGTCTCCTCCCTGCCCCTGATAGGGGAGGACCTCCTCCCCTTTCATTTGACCCTGTTTTATCAGGTACCTTCAGGGCTGGCTGCAAAGTCCTCCTCTGTGGCCTAACAGACTGCTCCTCCCCTGGGGGGGGGGGGTGTGTCTGTGTCAAACAGCCTGCCCTTGAGATCCTGTTAGAAATAGTCCGTGTTCCCCTTACTTTGGAAAACTACTTGGTTACTGAGCTACCACGGGCCACATCCGAGCAGAAGTTCTAGGTTATATCCATAGATGGTCCTTGGTTGAGTGTCAGTCTCAGAAAAGACCCTGTGCCCGGATATATTTGGTCCTTGTAGAGCTCCTATCCTTTCCATATCATACTAACTTCCCTTCTTTCATATGATTCCCTGCACTCTGCCGAGGGTTTGGTTATGAGTCTTAGTGTCTGCTTTGAAACACTGCTAGGTAGAGTCTTTCAGATGCCTTTTGTGGTAGACTCCTGTCATACTTTCAATGCACATCACATTTGTCTTTCTCAATGAGGATTAATCACCTTCGCCTGTGTCCACTTTCTTGATTATCTTTTTTAGGTGTGTAGATTTCATTATGTTTATCATATCTTGTAGGTCTATATAAGCGAGTATATACCAAGTTTGTTTTTCTCCTTCTGGGATACTTCACTCAGAATGATCTTTTCTAGATCCCACCACTTGCCTGCAAATTTCATGATTTCCTCCTTTTTGATTGCTGAGTAGTATTCCATTGTGTAAAAATGCCACAATTTCTGTATCCATTCCTCCGTTGATGGACATCTGGGTTGTTTCCAAGTTCTGGCTATTACAAATAAAGCTGCTACGAACATGGTTGAACAAATGTCCTAAAGAAGCAGAAAAGCAACAAACCAAGTAATCCAATTAAAAAATGGGGAACAGAGCTAAACAGAGAATTCTCAAAAGAGGAACATCGAATGGCAGAGAAACACTTAAAGAAATGCTCAACCTCATTAGCCATTAGGGAAATGCAAATCAAAACGACCCTGAGATTTCACCTTACACCCATCAGAATGGCTAAGATGAAAAACTCAAGTGATAGCACATGCTGGAGAGGTTGTGGAGAAAAGGGAACCCTCCTCCATTGCTGGTGGGAATGTAAACTGGTTCAACCACTTTGGAAGTCAATCTGGCGCTTTCTCAGACAACTAGGAGTAGTGCTACCTCAAGACCCAGCTATACCACTCCTAGGTATATACCCAAAATTTGCTCAGGTTCTAGGCCATTTTGATCACTTGAATTTAACACACTCAAAAGAGTCATTTAGAAAAGTTGTCAGTGCTGTATAGCAAACTTGCTAGCATATTATGTCAAACACATTAGACATACTAATATAATTGAATGTTTTCTTCCTCACAGGCAAAAAGGCTTGAACCAAACAGATTATTAAATACATAGAACATATGTAACTAAATGCACAGATGAGATGAAAATAAACATTAGTAAAACACATAGATAGACTTTGTGGTTGTATAAGTAGGCATAAAACTACAGACAATTTTAGGAGAAGAGATCTTTTTGAAGATTTCCTTCAGTCCTTATGAATATCTGGTTGTAGAATTCATTACAATTGATATGTTAGGAACATGTTTTGTAAATGAGCATTGCAGGCATAACTGAATATCATGATACTATATAAAGGGTGATAAAAACTAAAGAAAATAAGCATATAGTTGTTTAATAACATTTTTAAAAATTGCAAGCAGTATTTAAATATATGACAAAAGATCATGCAGCTTACACGTATTTAAGCACATGCATTGCTAATGCCAATTAATGCCTAGAAAAATGTAATAACAGAAATTTTATGTAGGAAGTAACTTGGAGTCCTTAAGCAATAATTTCTGAATAGGTAAAACATAATGATAACACATTGCTTTGAAAAATACAAAATTTCTAATTGCTATTCAGATTAAATTCATTCACAACAGAAACTTCTGGGGCTCAAACCAATCTCAGCTAGATAAAAGTTAATGTTTAAAGTTGTCATAATGGTGACTAATTACACAGCACAGTTGAATGGTAAAGTGAGTAAGAGAGAGAACATTATGTCTTGGCTAGATCTCTTATAACAGAAAGTGGATGAGATAAATCTTTTTCCCTCTGTTTAAATTGGGAACAAAATTTAAGCTTAAATTCTGAATAGTGGTTGAAGAGAAATGAAAAGGTAGATGAACATTAAACACCTTATATATAAAGCTACTTAGCATTGTAGAAGTTGATGAAGTGTGTTTTGATCCACTTGTAGACTATAAAAGCAACACAGAACCTGCTTTTTATTTGGAAACTATGTGATTAATAATGTTTACATCAAGGTCTTTCCTAGTCAATTGTGCATCAAAACGTTAATTCATATGTCCCCATAAAACAATGCTGGAATGAGTCTGTACACTTAAGTTCACATGCAAATTTGTTTCTGTTGTCATTGTTCATTTTAGCAGTGGCCATAGATCAGCTTCAGGAGAGTTCTGAGCCACAGCAAAGAATGAAGATGTGGCTATGAAACAATACTGCTTCTCATTTTTTTTTCTCCTGGAGAGAGTACCATTGGCATATACTCTCTAAAGTCACAATTTCCTTTGATCAGATCATTCTCTATGGCAGCAAAATATTTCATAAGCAGCTGTCTTTTCAATAGGCAATAAAAATATGATGACAAAACAGAGTAAGCATTCATTTTACACGACTAGTGTTTCTTATGTTTGAGCTGGGAACACATATGTTCTGATTAACATCTCTAGTACTGTTTTAAAAATACTTTATTTTATTTTATTTTTTTGTGTGCATTAGTAGGAAGGTGTCAGATCCATTAGAAATAGCATTCCATACAGTTCGAGTTGCCATGTGGGTGCTGGGAATTGAACCATGGTTCTTTGGAAGATAAGCCATCTCTCCAGAATCCGGTTTTTTTTTTTTAGAACTTTGAGGAAATAGTGGAGCAAAACTTACTGGAACATTGAAAAATTTTTTATTTAATTTTATTTTTTATTATTAGTTACATTTTATTAACTCTTTATCACAGCTGTATCCCACTCCCTTATTCTCTCCCAATCTCACCTTCCTTCTCTCATCTCCTCCCTGCCCCTTTTCAGTTCCACTGATTGGGGAGGACTCCCTTTCATCTGACCGTGGTTTATCAGGTGTCTTCAGGACTGGCTGCAAAGTCCTCCTCTGTGGCCTAGGAGGACTGTTCCTCCGTTGGGGGGAGGAGGTCAAAGAGCCTGCCATTGAATTCCTATCAGAAATACTCCTTGTTCCCCTTACTATGGGAAACCAATTGGTTACTGAGCTACCACGGGCTACATCCGAGCAGAGGTTCTAGGTTATATCTATACATGGTCCTTGGTGGAGTGTCAGTCTCAGAAAAGACCCCTGTGCCCAGATATATTTGGTCCTTGTGGAGCTCCTAGCCTTTTCACGTCATACTAACTCCCCTTCTTTCATATGATTCTCTGCACTCTGCCGAGGGTTTGGTTATGAGTCTTAGTATCTGCTTTGATACACGACTAGGTAGAGTCTTTCAGATGCCTTCTGTGGTAGACTCCTGTCATACGTTCAATGCACATCCCATTTGTCTTTCTAAATGAGGATTAATCACCGTCACCTGTGTCCACTTTCTTGATTATCTTCTTTAGGTGTGTAGATTTCATTATGTTTATCATATCTTGTAGGTCTACATAAGCGAGTATATACCAAGTTTGTCTTTCTCCTTCTGGGATACTTCACTCAGAATGATCTTTTCTAGATCCCACCATTTGCCTGCAAATTTCATGATTTCCTCCTTTTTGATTGCTGAGTAGTATTCCATGGTGTAAAAATAGCACCATTTCTGTATCCATTCCTCCGTTGATGGACATCTGGGTTGTTTCCAGGTTCTGGCTATTACAAATAAGCTGCTACAAACATGGTTGTAGAAATGTCCTTGTTGTGTGCTTCTGAAATTTTGGCTATATGCCTAGGAGTGGAATAGCTGGGTCTTGACGAAGCACTATTGCTAATTGTCTGAGAAAACACCAGACTGACTTTCAAAGTGGTTGTACCAGTTTACATTCCCACCAGCAATGGAGGAGGGTTCCCCGTTCTCCACAACCTCTCCAGTATGTGTTGTCACTTGAGTTTTTCATCTTGGCCATTCTGATGGGTGTAAGGTGAAATCTCAGGGTCGTTTTGATTTGCATTTCCCTGATGGCTAATGATGTTGAGCATTTCTTTAAGTGTTTCTCTGCCATTCGATATTCCTCTATGGAGAATTCTCTGTTTAGCTCTGTTCCCCATTTTTTAATTGGATTACTTGGTTTGTTGTTTTTCAGCTTCTTTAGTTCTTTATATATATTGGATATATATATATCCTCTGTCAGATAAAGGGTTAGTGAAGATTCTTTCCCAATCTGTAGGCATTCGTTTTGTTATGTTGACGGTGTCCGTTTCTTTACAGAAGCTTTTCAGTTTCATGAGGTCTCATTTATTGATTGTTGCTCTTAGAGCCTGTGCTGTTGGTGTTCTGTTCAGGAAGTTGTCTCCTGTACCAATGAGTTCTAGGCTGTTCTCCACTTTTTTTTCTAACTGATTTAGAGTACCTGGTTTTATGTTGAGGCCTTTGATCCACTTGGACTTTAGTTTTGTGCAGGGTGATGAATATGGAGCTATTTTCATTTTTCTGCATGTAGACATCCAGTTGGACCAGCACCATTTGTTGAAGATGCTGTCTTTTTTTCCATTGAATGGTTTTGGCTTCTTTGTCAAAAATCGATTATTCATAGTCTGTGGGTTTATTTCTGGGTCTTCTATGCGGTTCCATTGTTCCTCCTTTCTGTTTCTATGCCAATACCATGCAGTTTTTATTACTGTTGCTCTGTAGTACAGCTTGAGATTGGGGATGGAGATACCTCCAGATGATCTGTTGTTGTACAGTATTGTTTTGGAGATTCTGGGTTTTTGTTTTTCCATATGAAGCTGAGAATATTTTTTTTTCAAGGTCTGTAAAGAATTCAGTTGGTATTTTGATGGGAACTGCATTGAATCTGTAGATTGCTTTTGGCAGGATGGCCATTTTCACAATGTTAATCCTACCAATCCATGAGCACAGGAGATCTTTCCATCTTCTGAGATCTTCTTCAATTTCTTTCTTCAGAGACTTGAAGTTTTTCTCAAACAGGTCTTTCACTTGCTTGGTTAGTGTCACCCCAAGGTACTTTATGTTATTAGTGGCTATTGTGAATGGTGTTATTTCCTTGACTTTTTTCTTGGCCCTTTTTTCTTTGGTATACAGGAGGGCTTCTGGTTTCTTTGAGTTGATTTTGTATCCTGCCACTTTGCTGAAGGTGTATATCAGCTGAAGGAGTTCTCTGGTTGAATTTTTGGGGTCGCTCATGTATATTATCATATCATCTGTGAATAGTGACACTTTTACGTCTTCCTTTCCAATTTGTATCCCCTTGGTCTCCTTTAGTTGTCTTATTGCTCTGGCTAGGACTTCAAGTATTATGTTGAAAAAATATGGAGAGAGTGGGTAGCCTTGTCTTGTCTCTGATTTCAGTGGGATTGATTTAAGTTTTTCTCCATTGAGTTTGATGTTGGCTATAGGCTTGCTGTATATTGCCTTTACTATCTTTAGGTATGTGCCTTGTATCCCTGATCTCTCCAAGACTTTAAACATGAATGGATGTTGGACTTTGTCAAATGCTTTTTCAGCATCTAAGGAGATGATCATGTGGTTTTTCTCCTTCAGTTTGTTTATGTGGTGGATTACATTGATGGATTTCCTTATTTTGAACCACCCTTGCATTCCTGGGATGAAGCCTACTTGGTCATGGTGGATGATATCTTTGATGTGTTCTTGGATTCGGTTTGCAAGTATTTTATTGAGTAATTTTGCATCAATATTCATAAGAGAGATAGATCTGAAGTTCTTTTTTTTTTTTTTTGGGTCTTTGTGTGTTTTACGTATCAAGGTGACTGTGCCTTCATAGAATGAGTTTGGTAATGTTCCTTCTGTTTCTATTTTGTGGAATAGTTTGGAGAGAATTGGAGTTAGCACTTCTTTGAAGGTCTGGTAGAATTCTGCACTGAATCCATCTGGACCAGGGCTTTTTTTTGGAGGGGAGACTGTTGATGACTGCTTCTATTTTCTTGGGGGATATAGGACTATTCAATCTTTCTACTTGATCTTGTCTTAATTTTGGTAGATGGACTCTATCTAGAAAATTGTCCATTTCTTTTAGATTTTTTAATTTCTTGGCATATAGGCTTTTGTAGTACGATTTGTAGATTGTTTGGATAACCTCGGTGTCTGTAGTTATGTCCCCCTTTTCATCTCTGATTTTGCTGATTTGGATAGTTTCTCTCTTTTAGTTAATTTGGGTAAGGGTTTGTCTATCTTCTTGATTTTCTCAAAGAACCAGCTCTTGGTTTCATTGATTCTTTGAATAGTTTTATTTGTCTCTAATTGAATCTTTTCAGCCCTGAGTTTGATTATTTCCAGCTGTCTGCTCCTCTTGGGTGTATTTGCTTCTTTTATCTTTAGGGCTTTTAGTTGGGCCATTAAGTTGCTTGTATGAGATGTCACAAATTTCTTCTTGAAGGCTCAGTGCACTTAAAAGTATCAATCTACTAAATCCATAATCAAAGTTAATGACTTCCATGCAATCATCACCTATCATTAGGATGAGAATATTTCAAAACATACATTGACATAGTATAGTCAATTCATTCTCTTATCTCACTGTATTATGTGACACTCTGCTTCTCATGTAAAGTAGTAAGCAAATGTTATTTATTTTAAATAATTAATTGTTTTTCACCTTTAGAAATGTCATATTTAGGATGCTCCTACATTATTAGCAGAAGCAATATGATATTTGATATTAGTCTTAAGAAAAAGAGAAAGTTATGTTAACAAAAACACATAAAGCAGCACATAGGGTTCTCAGAGACTGAGAAGAGGTAGAAAAACATCAGAAGAGCATAAAGAAATAGAACTATTTCATGGTCTCACAATAAAAAATGTTTAAGTAAATCAGAACTATGGGATGAACACTGAGCAAAAGTTGTACCACATTCTGTGATTATGAAAATATAAACCACACCAATCTACCTACACTACCTTCAACCCAAAATTTACCCTGCCTAGAAGATGTGAAGTGATAAAGGTAAAGTAGAGACCGAGGGAACGTTGAAGCACTCCCTGTCCCATCCTGCGATGGGTCAACTCCTGACACCATTAACAATACTCTGTTACAAACAGGAATCTAGCATAACTGTCTCCTGTCAGGCCCCACCCAGCAGCTGATCGAATCAGATCACAGTCAAGCATTAAGGGGAAGTTGGGGAAGTTCTATGAAAGAGAGTGGGGGATGGATAGAAGGAGCCAGAGGGGACAAGAATGCCACAAGAAGACTAACAGTCTCAACTAACCTAGACCCATAGGGGCTTACGGAGACTGAACCACCAACCAAAGAAGATGCATGGCCTGGATCTAGACCCCGTACACATATGTAACCAATGGGCAGTTTGATCTTCATGTGGGTTCCCTAGTAAGTTGAGTGGGTGCTGTCTATGACATGGACTTTATTGCCTGCTTTTGATCACTTTGCCCTAACTGGGATATCTTGCCTGGTCTCAGTGGATGAAGATAATCTCAGTCCTGATGCAACTTGATGTGCTGGCATGGTTGGTGTGTGGGGGGTCCTCTTTTTTGAGGAGAAGGGGGGAAGGATAGTGGAAAAAGGGTGGGAGAGTGGGCCCAGGAGAAAATGAAGGAGGAAGATATGATCTGAATATGAAGTGAATATATAAATTAAAAATAAATTTAAAAAATAATAAAATAAATTAAAATATCAACCACATGACATCCCAATTGCTTGTTGAGAGATTGAAAAACAAAACTGCTTACTTTACTAATGACGTAGTATTGTTATAACTAATACTGGACACATGAGGTATACTAAAATCAGGATTGAACTCAAGAGTGTACAGCTGCTGGGACAATACTAACTCACCAAAGTATGGAAACTTCAATAATTTAAAAGTTATAAAATGTACTTTTTGTGTAATCTAAAACACATGTGTATTAAATAATTATTAAATGTGTATTGAACATATATGCCACAGGTAATATATCTACATACAGTAACAGGAATGTGGAGCAGTGCCCTCACGTATGACTGTGATTTATACACAAGCAGTGCTGGACTTCAGAGTTAATTTTGCACCACAGATTATTTTTCTGCTGACAAGTATGTCCTGAAAGTACTCATTTTAAAGTAAGGTTTTTTTCTTCGTGTTGAGTGCTTTTTTCAAAACTAACTTATGGAATCATCCTAGAGGTTTAAGTGTTAAAAGCAAAAGCAACCATTTTAGGTGACTCACAGCTGCCTGTAATTCCAGCTCCAAGAGCTCTGAGAGAGGCCTATGACCTCCATGCATACCGACTTGCAATTGGCATGAGTTCACCCACCCTCCTACCCATGCACACACAAGTACACACACACACCGGAAATATAAAGGTCCAAGAGACTAGAACTCACATGCTCAGGTATTAATCAAATTCAAATATTTTGTTAACAGAATATTATAATTAAAAGTGTATTTGCACAACTGTTCAATTTTACATCATGTTATGTGTCAGTGTTGTGAAAATTTTGCATAAAGAATTTAAAATTTTACAAGTTATAAATAAATGGTATCAAATAGTGTTGAGACAAGTTTCCCCATATATATGGAGAAAATTAATTAATTCAAACAAGAGGCAAACTTTGGGGGCTGCAATGATTGCTCAGCAGTTAAAGGTGCTTGCTACTTTTTTGAAGATACAAGTTCAGTTCCTACAATCCACATCCCAGGGTGCCTAACAACTGCCTAAAACTACAGTTTCAGGGAATCCTATAGCTTCTTCTGAATATAAGAGCAGCTGCACTCACATGTGTACAAAACGGCATGTATGCATGCATATCTTTGTAGAAGAAATAAACCTTTAAAAGCGAGAAACCGATTACTAAGAGCCCTAGTGTTGCTTAAAGAAGCAATGTTTCTTATTGAACAATAAGGCTCAAAATAGGTACTCAAAAGCAGTCTTTATTCTGAATATTAAGAAATATAATATTTGTGGTAATTACAGTTTTAGGAGAGGTGCATAAGAACTTCAAGTCTTCTGTATTTTTGTACTTGACTCCCTTTAGAATTCTTTGGATAAATGTCACTTTATCTTTTAAATCTTGTGGAGACCCGGAGCCAAAGATATATCTCAAGCATGAAATAACACCAAATATAAGTGTGCAGCAGAAAAAAACCCGTGATACCAAATTAGCTCTGATGTCCAGAAATGCTGCTTTTGTGTAAATCACAATTATACATGAGAGCATCATTCCACATTCCTGTCACTGTACGTGTGTGGAATATTGCTTTCTTTGTAAGAAAACATAACACAAACATAATGCTGAGAATATCTAGTACCTGCCTCAGACTATAACAAGTGTGAAGTATTTAATATATTATTTCTCTCACTGTAACTTATTATAAAAGCAGTCTATGAAGACAAAAGCAAGGGAGTGTAATTATAGATTATCAGCATTTCCAGAGTATATGAGGTGGTGATTTTAAAAAGTACTTATTTTAATTTATGCATATGATGTGTATTTCTTTTCTTTTACTCACTTTCCCTCTGTCTCATTTTGGTGTGTGTGTGTGTGTGTGTGTGTGTGTGTGTGTGTGTGTGAATGTACACCACTTGTATATAGCTATCTAAGACAGCCATATGATTGTATCGGAGATCCTTGAACCTGGAATTACAGATAGCTATGAGTCACCTAACATGGTTGCTGGTGCTCTTAAAAGTTGAGCCTCTAGAGTGATTCTATTTTTTTATTAAATTTTTATTTTTTGTATTAATTACAGTTTATTCACTTTGTATCCCAGCTGTAGCCCTCTGCCTCATTTCCTCCCAATCCTACCCTCCCTCCCTCATCTTCTCCCATCCCCCTCTCCAAATCCACTGATAGGGGAGGTCCTCTCTTCTCTTCCACCTGACCCTAGCCTATCTGGTCTTATCAGGAAAGGCTTCATTGTCTTCCTCTGTGGCCTGGCAAGGCTGCTCCCCACTCAGGGGGAGGTGATCAAAGAGCCAGCCACTGAGTTCATGTCAGAGACAGCCCCTGTTCCCCTTACTAGGAAACCCACTTGGAGACTAACTGCCATAGGCTATATCTAAGCAGGGGTTCTAGGTTATCTCCATGCATGGTCCTTGGTTGGAGTATCAGCAGAAAAGATCCCTGTGTCCAGATATTTTGGCTTTGTTGTTCTCCTTGTGGAGCTTCTGGCCCCTCCAGGTTTTACTATCTCCTCCTTCCTTCATAAGATTCCCTGCACTCTGCCCAGTGTTTGCACAGCAGCATTGTAGCAAAGCAAATGCTGAGACTCATAAACAAACTTTCAGTGGTTGTATTTTTTTATTTATTGTTTATTAATTACACTTTCTTAACTTTGTATCCCCCCCTGTGGTTCCCTCCCTCCTCCTGTCCCAATCCCTCCCTTCCTCCACACTCTGCATGCATGCACCTCCCCAAGTCCACTGATAGGGGAGGTCTTCTTTTCCTTCCTTCTGATCCTAGTAAATTAGGTCTCAGGAGTGGCTGCATTGTCTTCTTCTGTGGCCTGGTAATACTGCTTCCCCCTCAGAGGGAGGTAATTAAAGAGCAGGCCAATCAGTTCATGTCAGAGGCAGTCCCTGTTCTTATTACAATGGAACCTACTTGGACACTGAACTGTCATGGGCTACCTCTGTGCAGGAGTCTTAGGTTATCTTCATGCATAGTCCTTGGTTGGAGTATCAGTCACAGGAAAGACCCCTGTGCACAGATTTTTTGGTTCTGTTGCTCTTCTTGTGGAGTTCCTGTCCTCTCCAGATCTTACTGTTTCTCACTTCTTTCTTAAGATTCCCTGCACTCTGCTCAAAGGTTGCCTATAAGTCTCAGCATCTGTACTTAAAGTCTGCAGGGCAGAGCCTTTCAGAGATACTCTGTGTCAGGCTCCTGACTTGTTCTCTCTTTTCTCCTTCTTCTGATGTCCATCCTCTTTGCCTTTCTGGATAGGAGTTGAGCATTTTAGCAAGAATCCTCCCTCTTAATTAGTTTCTTTAGGTGTGCAGATTTTAGTAGGTTTATCCTATATTTTATGTCTATATGAGTGAGTATATACCGTGTGTGTCCTTCTGCTTCTGCAATAGCTCAACATCCAGCCATACCACTCCTAGGCATATACCCAATAGAGGCTCAAGTACACAATAAGGACATTTGCTCAACCATGTTTGTAGCAGCCTTATTTGTAATAGCCAGAAGCTGGAAAGAGCCCAGATGTCCCTCAGTGGAGGAATGGATATAGAAATTGTGGTACATCTACACAATGGAATATTTCTCAGCAATAAAAAACAAGGAAATCATGAAATTTGTAGGTAAATTGTGGGATGTGGAAAAGATCAACCTGAGTGAACTATCTCAGTGGTTGTATTTTAAATGGAGAACTTAACATTAACAAAATTAGCTTTAGTAAATACTTGTCAGGATACACAAATATATATATACATACACTCATATTTCACTCTTACATGTGTACAAAAACAATATTTAAATTAATTATTTTGTTTAATAGACGCCAATATGTTCACCAAGGAACAAGGAATAAATTCTCATGACGTCCTCATTTAATTGTGCAATTTTCTTGTTTAAACTAGAATTATGATCTTTGAACACGGCCCAGGACATTTTGTTGCCACACTGTGGTTTCAGTTGCTGTGTGATATGCACATTGTAGATTTGTTGGATAATTGTAAGATTATATATAATTTAAAAGTATATTTTGGGGAGGCGGGGCAAGATGGCAGCGCCAGGAGGACTCTCATTCTGAGGAGCAGCACAGCAGGATTGGCACAGTGACCAGCAATCAGAACTCGCGGCCATAAAACACAAGTGGTTGTGTTTCTCAGGTGAGAGGATACCCCACGGTGGGGGATTCGATCAGCTTTAACTCACCCGGCAAAACCGCGGAAGAGATCCCCGTTCCGCCAGGCTCTTGGTCGCCAGCCCAGAGCTACCCGCCAGCGCGATCTGGTCACGGTCCCAGATTGAACTGTGGGCCCACAACACCATAGACTGGATTTCCCAGTCGAGAGATAACCCCACGGAGCAGGAAACAATTGGGACCGACCCCAGGTTACCCAGACATCCCCTGGAAAAGACTCGGGTTCCGCGGGTGCCCCAGGAGCCAGCCCGGACCCAGAGCCGGGAGGGACAAAGGCGCCTGCACAGAGCCCTGCCTGCGCGCGTGATTCGCCGCCTCAGATAGAACTGTGGGCACCAGGGCAACAGGGCACCAGACTGTGTGTCTCTGGCAGGAGGAAACCCCCAGCGGAGGGGGTCAGCAGCTCTAACGCTTAGGACACCCAGCACCAAAACACTTCCTGGACTCACGCAGATTCTAATGCAGGCAGAAGCACTGTGCTCTGCCGCCATTGTTGCGTTCCCCTGGGGTACTGGGACAGACAGCTGCATCCTCGGACCTGCAGGAGCCGAAGAGCCATTACAGCAGCCCTCAGATACTGTGCCAGGGATCGGCCAGTTGTCCCTGGCTGGACTGCTAAAACTATGGGAATCCCTGATCCTTCAGGGGGGCTGCACCCACAGCGTCTGGACCAGAGTGGTGCCTACAGCCGCCATCCCAGACAGAGACACACAGCTTCTGGTCCAGAGTGAGGCACCCAGCCTCCAGACCAGAACAGTGCCCCCAGGCGCCAACTCAACCTAGGTGCACATTCTCCAGGTCCAGAGCAGAGCAATCAGCCTTTGGCCCAGAGACTTGCTGAGTGCACCTCCCACTTTCTCAGACAGAACTGTGCGCCCCAGGATAACAGACTGAGTTTCCCTGTTGGGAGAAAACCCCATAGCTAGGGAATCAGCAGTTTCTTCAAGAGGACTGTACATGGAAATTTAGTGAGCAGCAGCACACTAAATTTATAACAAGAAACCCAGCAGTGGGGCAGCTGTCTTGAGAAATTTTATGGGTAAGAGGAGATCCCCCCCTGCCTAACATAGACCACAGCTACTACTCAGGGCTATAAACCTGAGGTGAGCAGTGGCATCTCCAGAGAAACATTGGCCATACAGTGACCATAACCAAAAAGCAGAGAAGGACTCCTTCAGGAAAAATCATCTTCCGGCCAAGGGGATACTCCCTACCTCAGGACTCCAGGAAGCACAGAAACTAACAGCCAACACCTAAATCAGCCCAATGGGTAGAGGTCAGCGTAAAGGCTCAACCAACAAAAGACAGAGCAATATGGCATCTCCAGAACCCAGCCATCCAGGGGCGAACAGCCCTGAACAATGCAGCATAATAGAAAATCAAGAAGATGACCTTACATCTATGCTGATGAAGAGAATAATAGAGGAAACAGATAAAATACGTAAAGAATTAGAGGAAGATAAAACCAAACAGATCATGGCTATCCGTAAAGAAATGGAGGAAGATAAAGACAAGCAAATTAGGGCCATCCGTGAAGAAATACGGGAAGATGCAGCCAAACAGCTTGTGGCCTTCAGAGAAGAAATAATTAAATCAATGAAAGAAATCAAAGAGACAGAGTTGAAGGAACTAAAAGAAAAAGAGGAAAATACAAGCAGACAGGTGAAGGAAGTAAACAAAACAACTCAAGACCTGAAGATAGAACTAGAAAAATTAAAGAAAACACAAATGGAGGAAATAATGGAGAGGAAGAATTTAGGGAAGAAAACAGGAACTACAGAGGTAAGCATAACCAACAGAATACAAGAAATGGAAGAAAGAATCTCAGGTGTAGAAGATACAATGGAAGAAATCGATGTATCTGTCAAAGAAAATGTTAAATCCAAAAAATTCCTGACACAGACCGTCCAAGAAATCCAAGACAATATGAAAAGACAAAACCTAAGAATAATAGGAATAGAGGAAAAAGAAGACTCCCTTCTCCAAGGCCCAGAAAATATTTTCAACAAAATCATTGAAGAAAATTTCCCCAAGTTAAAGGAGAAGCCAATAAGGATACATGAGGCCTACAGAACACCCAACAAATTTGACCAGAAAAGAAAATCCTCCCGCCACATAATAATCAAAACAGTAAGTATACAGAACAAAGAAAAAATACTCAAAGCTGCAAGGGAAAAAGGCCAAGTAACATATAATGGCAAACCCATTAGAATCACACCTGACTTTTCAACAGAAACTATGAAAGCCAGAAGGGCCTGGACAGATATCATGCAGATCCTAAGAGAACACAGATGTCAGCCCAGGCTACTATACCCTGCAAAACTCTCAGTCCTCATAGACGGAGAAAACAAGATATTCAATGACAAAAACAAATTTCAACAATACCTACACACAAATCCAGCATTACAGAAGACACTGGAAGGGAAAATACAACCCAAGAAAATTAGCTTCTGTCAAGAAAACACAGGAAATAATTAACCTTACTACAGCAAAACAAAAAGCAACCAAGCACACAACCTTATGACCACAGCCAACATCAAAATCAAAGGACCTAACAGCCACTGGTCATTAATCTCTCTCAACATCAATGGACTCAACTCTCCAGTAAAAAGACACAGATTAACAGAATGGATACGTAAACAAAACCCAGCAATCTGTTGCATACAAGAAACACACCTAAGACACAAAGATAGACATTACCTGAGGGTAAAAGGTTGGAAGATGACTTTCCAAGCAAATGGACCCAAGAAACAAGCAGGAGTAGCCATTCTAATATCTGATAAAATAGACTTTCAACCAAAATTAATAAAAAGAGATGAGGAAGGACACTTCATACTCATCAAGGGAAAATTCCACCAGGAAGATATCACAATCCTGAACATCTATGCCCCAAATACAAGAGCACCCACATTTGTAAAAGAAACATTGATAAAATTTAAACCACATATAGATCCCCACACATTAATAGTGGGAGACTTCAACACCCCACTCTCAACAAAGGACAGGTCAACAAAACAGAAATTAAACAAAGAAACAATATCTCTGACAGAGGTCATGAATCAAATGGACCTCACAGACATCTACAGAACTTTACACCCAAACACAAAAGAATTTACCTTCTTCTCAGCACCTTATGGAACCTTCTCCAAAATAGACCATATAGTTGGTCACAAAGCAAGCCTCAACAGATACAAGAAGACTGAAATAATCCCTTGTATCCTGTCTGATCACCATGGAATAAAGCTGGACTTCAACAACAACAGAAATAGCAAAAAGCCTACACACTCATGGAAACTGAACAACTTGTTACTAAATGACAGCTGGGTCAGGGAAGAAATAAAGAAAGAAATTAAAGCCTTTCTAGAACTCAATGAAAATGAAGACACAACATACCCTAACTTGTGGGACACAATGAAAACAGTGCTAAGAGGAAAGTTCATAGCACTAAGTGCCTTCAAGAAGAAATTCGAGACAGCTCATTCAAGCAACTTAATGGCCCACTTAAAAACCCTAGAAAAAGAAGAAGCAGACACACCAAAAAGGAGTAGACGGCTGGAAATAATCAAACTCAGGGCTGAAATCAATCAATTAGAAACAAATAAAACAATTCAAAGAATCAATGAAACCAAGAGCTGGTTCTTTGAGAAAATCAACAAGATAGACAAACCCTTAGCCAAGCTGACTAAAAGGCAGAGAGACACCACCCAAATCAACAAAATCAGAAATGAAAGGGGGGACATAACTACAGACACTGAGGAAATCCAAACAATCATTAGGACTTACTTCAAAAGTCTATATGCCACAAAATTTGAAAATCTAAATGAAATGGACAATTTTCTTGATCGATTTGACTCACCAAAGCTGAATCAGGACCAGGTAAATCAACTAAATAGTCCTATATCCCCCAAAGAAATAGAAGCAGTCATCAAAAGTCTCCCATCCAAAAAAGCCCAGGACCAGATGGCTTCAGCGCAGAATTCTACCAGACCTTCAAAGAAGAGCTAACTCCAATTCTCTTCAAACTATTCCACAAAATAGAAACAGAAGGAACATTACCAAATTCATTCTATGAAGCCACAATCACCTTGGTACCTAAACCTCACAAAGACTCAACAAAGAAAGAGAATTTCAGGCCAATCTCCCTCATGAACATTGATGCAAAAATACTTAACAAAATACTTGCAAACCGGATCCAAGAACACATCAAAGATATTATCCACTATGACCAAGTAGGCTTCATCCCAGGTATGCAGGGGTGGTTCAATATACGGAAATCCATCAATGTGATCCACCATAATAACAAACTGAAAGAAAAAAACCACATGATAATCTCCCTAGATGCTGAAAAAGCATTTGACAAAATCCAACATCCATTCATGTTTAAAGTACTGGAGAGATCAGGGATACAAGGCACATATCTAAACATAGTAAAGGCGATATACAGCAAGCCTATAGCCAACATCAAACTGAACGGAGAGAAACTTAAAGCAATCCCTCTGAAATCAGGGACAAGACAAGGCTGCCCACTGTCTCCATATCTCTTCAACATAGTGCTGGAAGTCCTTGCTAGAGCAATAAGACAGTCGAAGGAGATCAAGGGGATACAGATGGGAAAAGAAGAAGTCAAATTATCACTATTTGCAGATGATATGATAGTATATATGAGTGACCCCAAAAACTCTACCAGGGAACTCCTACAGCTGATAAACACCTTCAGCAAAGTGGCCGGATATAAAATTAACTCAAAAAAATCAGTAGCACTCCTGTATACAAAAGACAAAAGGGCTGAGAAAGAAATTAAAGAAACAACACCTTCACAATAGCCACAAATGACATAAAGTACCTTGGCGTAACCCTAACCAAGCAAGTCAAAGAGTTGTATGAAAAAAATTTCAAGTCTCTGAAGAAAGAATTAGAGGAAGATATGAGAAGATGGAAAGATCTCCCATGCTCATGGCTTGGCAGGATTAACATAGTAAAAATGGCCATCTTACCAAAAGCAATCTACAGATTTAATGCAATTCCCATCAAATTGCCAACACAATTCTTTACAGACCTGGAAAGAAAAATTCTCAACTTCGTATGGAATAACAAGAAACCGAGAATTGCTAAAACAATCCTCTACAATAAAAGATCTTCTGGAGGTATCTCCATCCCTGATCTCAAGCTGTACTATAGAGCAACAGTTATAAAAACTGCATGGTACTGGCATAGAAACAGAATGGTGGATCAATGGAATCGAACAGAAGACCCAGAAATAAACCCACACACTTACAGACACCTGATTTTTGACAAAGATGCCAAAACCATACAATGGAAAAAAGATAGCATCTTTAACAAATGGTGCTGGTCCAACTGGATGTCTACATGTAGAAAAATGCAAATAGATCCATACTTATCACCCTGCACAAAACTGAAGTCCAAGTGGATCAAAGACCTCAACATAAAACCAGACACATTAAATCGGCTAGAAAAAAAAGTGGGGAATACCCTAGAACTCATTGGTACAGGAGAAAACTTCCTGAACAGAACACCAACAGCACAGGCTCTAAGAGCAACAATCAATAAATGGGACCTCATGAAATTGAAAGAATCTTTAAAGCAAAGGACACCGTCATCAAAACAAAGCGACTGCCTACAGATTGGGAAAGAATCATCACCAACCCTCTATCTGACAGAGGACTCATATCCAATATATATAAAGAACTAAACAAGCTGAAAAGCAACAAACCAAGTAATCCACTTAAAAAATGGGGAACAGAGCTAAAGAGAGAATTCTCTGCAGAGGAATATCGAATGGCAGAGAAGCACTTAAAGAAATGCTCAACCTCATTAGCCATTAGGGAAATGCAAATCAAAACAACCCTGAGATTTCACCTTACACCCATCAGAATGGCCAAGATGAAAATCTCAAGGGACAACACATGCTGGAGAGGTTGTGGAGAAAGGGGAACCCTTCTCCACTGCTGGTGGGAATGTAAACTGGTACAACCACTCTGGAAATCAATCTGGCGCTTTCTCAGACAACTAGGAATAGCGCTTCCTCAAGATCCAGCCATACCACTCCTAGGCATATACCCAAAAGAGGCGCAAGTACACAACAAGGACATTTGTTCAACCATGTTTGTAGCAGCTTTATTTGTAATAGCCAGAAGCTGGAAACAGCCCAGATGCCCCTCAACTGAAGAATGGATGCAGAAACTGTGGTACATCTAAACAATGTAGTATTACTCAGCAATGAAAAATAAGGAAATCATGAAATTTGCAGGTAAATGGTGGGACCTGGAAAGGATCATCCTGAGTGAGTTGACCCAGAAGCAAAAAGACACTCACAGTATATACTCACTCATATAAACATACAATATAGAATAAACCCACTAAAAGCTGTACATCTAAACAAACTAAGCAAAAGAGAGGACCCTAACTAAAATGTTCAATCCCCATCCTGAAAGGCAAAGAGGATGTACATCAGAAGAAAACGAAAATAGGAAACAACCTCGGAACCCACTACAGAGGGCCTCTGAAAGCCAGAAGAAAACAGGAAACAACCTTGAAACCTGCCACAGTGGGCCTCTGAAAGCTTCTGCAGTATAGACTGTCAAAGCAGATGCTGAGCCTGATGGCCAACTGATGGGCAGAGTGAATGGAATTTTATGTAAGAAGTGGGAAATAGTAAGAGCTGGAGGGAACGGGAACTCCACAAGCAGAGCAACAGAACAAGATAATTTGAACACAGG
>NW_026591816.1:4672565-4737409 GCF_907164565.1 Psammomys obesus | reverse complement strand
AGAGGGAACGGGAACTCCACAAGCAGAGCAACAGAACAAGATAATTTGAACACAGGGAACTTCCCAGAGACTCATACTCCAACCAAGGACTATTTGTGGAGATGACCTGGAACCCCTGCACAGGTGTAGCCCATGGCAGTTCAGTGTCCAAGTGGGTTCCACAGTAATGGGAAGAGGGACTGCCTCTGACATAATCTGATTGGCCTGCTCGTTGATCACTTCCCCCTGAGGGGGGAGCAGCCTTACCAGGCCACAGTAGAGGACAATGCAGCCACTTTTGATGAGAACTGATAGACTAAGATCAGAAAGAAGGAGAGGAGGACCTCCCCTATCAGTGGACTTGGGGAGTGGCATGCATGCAGAAAGGGGAGGGAGGGTGGGATCGGCAGGGGAGGAGGGAGGGGCTCATGGGGGGATACAAAATGAATAAAGTGTAATTAATAAAAAAAATAAAAGATTTAAAAAAAAAGTATATTTTAAAAGTTTTTAATGATGTGCATGTTTTTGTGCCTGTACATTGTTATGAGCACATGTGTTCGGATGCTCCCAAAGTACAGAAGAGGCTGTTGCATCTTCCGGAGTTGGAGTTAAGGGCAGAGCTGGAATGGTATGTGGGTTCTGCGAACTGAATCAGGTCCCAAGGAAGAACAGCAAGAGATAGATAGTACTTACTGGGACATTTCTTCCGGCCTACATTTCAGTTTTAAAGTCAATTTGGATTTCAGAACAAGTTATTTGAATCATTGGTCCACTGAAAAGAAAGTTCTATTCTTCTCTAGCAAGGTAAAATACAAATTTTATAAATAGCCCTTTATTGTGTGAATATTGTTTATCCAAACAAAAAGGAAATACTGTGAACTAAGCAATCTATAATCTCTGATGACATTTTACTTAGACATTTATATTTACTTGAAGAAATTTTATTAATCATCTTTGAACTTTTCATCTAAAATAAATTTGATAACTGAACCTAATCATTAAAATTGTGTACAAAAACCTAATGTAAGCCCATTCTTTTTCCTAAAATATATGTTCATAATTTATAAAAAAAATACTGAAGCTAATGCTATAGTTCTTAAGCCTTATCATACTAAAATATGTTATATTGTTAACAGAATTATCTTCCCAATACATCAGAAGCATATTTGGAGAGAATCTTCCAATTCTATGAGTAAAATGACCCCAGAATTTCTAAGAAACATGCTATTCCCCTTTAATGTCCACATCAAAAGATAATTTTTGATTTTCAAACCTTATAGAGGAAGATATTTGTGCAAGCACAAATGATAGATATAGATTCTGTCTTTACTCCCAGGAGAAGGCTCTGTATAGAACACCGTCATCTTGAATTTCATCAAATTTGGAAAAAGTGAATATACAGTTTCTTGTCCATTGTGTCCACTGGGGCTCAGGAACCTATATTTGGAGGCCAAGGGCAGATGTTTATTGACTTACAATGAATAATGCAAAGAAGGAGCCTTACATTTGAAATTCGGCACTGGAGCCTCCTTCCAGTTGAATAGTATATGAGCTATAGACTAGCGGCCTGTTGAGACTTTCTTATTTGTAGAATACCTTCCAATAGAGCCTTGACATCAAGAACAAAAAGTATTTTGGTCCTAGTACTGCAGTACGCTCTTTTGTATTTTAGTTGTGCATGAATAATAACGGATGAATTTCTTTGCTGGCTGGGAGCTTTAGACCACGGAAGTAGTAGAAGCCTCTCTCACTGTTAATCTCTTTTGTCCTGTACAGAATACTATTGTAAGCTATGAAGCAACTAGACATCAGGCCAGTTACCATGTAGTAGTAATCCCATATCACATGATCTAAATTAAAATAAAAAAAAAAAACCTTTAGAACAAAGAATTTCTCAGGGCATTTAATCAAACCAAAAAAAAAAAAAATTCAGGGTTTCAAGATTTTTCAGCATAAAAATGGTGATAAAGTTATATATTTACATTAAATTCAAACTAATATATTGCTCATATTTAAGGATTCTTTAATGTAAATATATTAAGAAAATAAAAAGAAATGCTATATTAGGTGCTTACTAAGTTATATCTAGCACAAATATTTCGCATTTAGATGGAAACTCTGTAATGCCTTTTAAAAGCTTTTGTTGAAATGTATTGAAAAGGACAGTAATCCTTCGTTCTAGTTTTTTATTTTTTTCTTTGAATTAAATCTTTAACTATGATCCTGCATTGTTTAAATTGCATATAAATGATTATTACACAACAAGATTTAGATCTTCAGATGTGGGATGTTTCCTTAGCTATTTCTGCCCCAACTTCTACCTTTGTTCTAATGCAATCTTTGCATTTTTTGAGAGGCCAGTAGAACTGCTGGAACTTTCCCACCGTCTATCAACGTTTCCTTCTTTGTGTCTTTATTACTGTATTCAGAAAAGTATCTTTGGCTCAATATTCCAGTCCAGTAAGCTAATTCTGTTATTTCTCATCAATTACTCACCTGTTTATTTAGGTTTTTCTTTCTAAAAATAATTATAATTTCAAAAGATATCTACACACTTACTTTTTTATTAATTACAGTTTATTCACTTTGTATACCCCCTGTAACTGCCAATTCCCCTCCCAATTCCACCTTCCCTCTTCCCCACCGGTGTCCCTCTTCCAGTCCACTGAAAAGGGAGGTCCTCCTCCCCTTCCCTCTAATCCTAATCTATCAGGTCTCATCAGGAGCGGCAATTTTTCATTATATATCTCCATTGAAGCCCCTCCCTCAACTCCTCTCATTCTCATCCCTCCTCTTACCCTATATCTCTTTCTTCCCCTTAGTCCACTGAAAGGGGAAGTTCTCCTCCATTGCCTTTGCCCATAGCTTGTTAAGTCTATTCAGGACTGCCTGGATCCTCTTCCTCTGATGCCTGGCAAGGCAGTATCACCATGGTGGCAAGTGATCAAAGAGCAGGCAACAGAGTTTTTGACAGAGGCAGCCCCTGATCCCCTCACTTGGAGATCCACGTGGAACTTAAAATGCCAATTGGCCACTTCTGAGTAGGGGATCTAGGTTGTCTCCATACATGGTCCTCTGTTGGTGCATCAGTCCCTGCAGGACGTCCTGAGCTCAGATCCTTTAGCTTTGTTGGTCTCCTTGTGAGGCTTCTGTCTCCTCCATGTCCCTCTATCCCCAAACCCCTCTTCTTCCATAAGACTCCCTGCACTCTGTCCAATGTTTGGCTGTGAGCCTCAGCATATGCTTTAATCCCCTCTCGGGTGGAGCCATTCAGAGGACCCTCTGTGGTAGGTTCCCATCCTCTTTCCTCTCACCGCTTCTGGTGTCTACCTATTCTGAATGAGATTTATTGCTTTAGGTTTTTTTATGATTTTTTTTTAATTTTTCAAATTACTGACATTATATGTGAAGATGAAAATTTGTTAGAATAAAAACTCCTAATAGAGTGAATGAGAAGCATCTTTTCCCCAAAGATGAAGGCAGTTAGTTCCTATCTACTGTTTCTCATTTAACCTAAAGCTCACTGAATAAATACATTTATTTCCCATTTTACAAATCAGGAGACTGAAACACAGATACATAAAGACGAAGGATTGTACAGCAGGGGTTAAAGCCAATGTGGACTGTTTCTAAAAGGGACATTAGTCACATGTATTTTGCTGCCTAATATTGCAATTTTAATTTATTTATTTTTTCTCACTCAGCATTTAGCAATAATGGGATGCAAACAAAAGAAGGAACACACACACACACACACACACACACACACACACACACACCGCCTTGAAAGCCACAGGACAAAAGAAGTGAGATGCAGCAGCAATAATGTGGTTCCCTTGATAGTAAAGAAAATCCAGATATACCTGAATATCTCTGCTAACCGTTATTCAACCTTAGGATTTTTCAGCTTTCCTTGCACACTTCTGTCTTATTTTTTTAATATAAATTTGAGAGGGCTAAATATCAATGGTCTATAATTAGTAGAAAGAAAAATTTAATTAATCTAGCAAAATGAAATCCTTGATAATTCAAAAGATTTAAGGATTTCTCAGTTGATGCAATGCATTCCTATAAATTGGTGATCACTGAGCAGTAAAGATAAACATTAGAAATAATTGATTTTTAAAATTTACCTTCTATATTTATTACAGTTTATTCACTTTGTATCCAGCTATAGCCCCCTCCCTCTTCCCCACCCAATAGTACCTTACTTCCCTCTTCTCCTCCCATGCCCCTCCCCCAGGCCATTGATAGGGTAGGTCATCCTCCCCTTCCATCTGACTCTAACCTATCAAGTCTCATCAGGACCAGCTGCATCATCTTCCTCTGTGGCCTGGTAAGGCTGCTCTCACCCTGAGGGGGAGGTGATCATAGAACCAGCCATCGAGTTCATGTCAGAGACAGTCCCTGTTCTCTTTACTAGGAACCTATTTTGACACTGAGCTGCCATGGACAACATCTGTGCAGGGGTTCTAGATTATCTCACGAATGGTCCTTGTTTGGAGTGTAAGTCTCAGAAAAGACCCCTGTGCCCATATTTTTTGGTTCTGTTGCTCTCCTTGTGGAGCTCCTGTCTTTTCCACGTCTTACTATGTCCCCCTTCTTTCGTAAGATTCCCTTAAATCTGTGCAAAGTTTGCCTATGAGTTTCAGCATCTGCTTTGATACCCTACTGTGTAGAGTCTTTCAGAGGCCCTCTGTGGTAGACTCTTCCCTTATTCCTATTTTCCCTCTTCCAATGTCTATTCAGTTTGCCTTTCTGAATGAGGATTGATCATCTTACCCAGAGTCCCCCTTCTTGCTTAGCTTCTTTAGGTGTACAGATTTTACTATGTATATCCTATATTGTATGTTTAATATCCACCTATAAGCAAGTATATACCCTGTGTGTCTTTCTGCTTCTGGGATACATCGCTCAGGATGATCTTGTCTAGTTCCCACCATTTGCATGCAAATTTTATGATTTCATTGTTTTTAATTTCTGAGTAGTATTCCATTGTGTAAATGTACCACAATTCCTATATCCATTCCACAGTTGAGGGACATCTGTATTTTTTCTAGATTCTGCCTATTAGGAATAAATCTGTTACGAACATGGTTGTATAAATGTCCTTGTTGTATACTTGAACAGATATTGGATATATGCCTAGGAGTGGTATAGCTGGATCTTCAGGTAGCACTATTCCTAATTTTCTGAGAAAGTGCCAGATTGACTTCCAAAGTGGTTTTACAAGGTTACATTTCTTCCAATAATGGAGGAGGGTTTCCCTTTCTCCACATCCTCTCTAACATGTGTAGTCATTTGAGTACTTTATCTTAGTAATTCTAGTGGGTATAAGGTGAAATCTCAGGGTCATTTTGATTTGCATTTGCTGATGACTAAAGACATTGGGCATTTCTTCAAGTGTTTCTCTGCCGTTCAATATTTGTCTATTGAGAATTCTGTTTAGCTTTGTACCCCATTTTTTTCATTGGATTACTTGATTTGTTGCTGGTTTTTGAGTTCTTTATATATTCTGGATATTAGCCCTCTGTCAGATATAGAGATGGTGAAGATCCTTTCCCAGTGTGTAAGCAGTCATTTTGTTCTGATGACAGTGTCCTTTGCTTTACAGAAGCTTTTCAGTTTCCTGAGGTCCCATTTATTGATTGTTGATCTTGGAGACAGTGCTGTTATTTTTCTGTTCAGGAAGCTGTCTCCTGTGCCAATGAATTCAAGGCTCTTCCCCACTTTTTCTGCTAACAGGTTTAGTGTATCTGGTTTTATATTGAGGTCTTTGATCCACTTGGACTTTAGCTTTCTGCAAGGTGATAAGTATGGATCTATTTGCATTTTTCTACATGTAGACATTCAGTTAGACCAGCACCATTTGATGAAGATGCTATCATATTCTCTACAAATAGTGATATGTTGACTTCTTCCTTTCCAATGTATTTCCCTTATCTCCTTTAGTTATCTTATGGCTCTAGCTAGGACTTCAAGTACAATGTTGAAGAGATAAGGAGAGAGTGGGCGGCCTTGTCTTGTCCCTGATTTCAGTGGGATTGATTTAAGGTTTTTTCTATTTCATTTTACGTTAGCTACTGGCTTGCTGTATGTTGTCTTTACTTTGTTTAGGTACGTGACTTGTATCATTATGTCTCCAAGATTTTAAGCATGAACGTGTGTTGGATTTTGTCAAATGTTTTTTTAGCATCTAAGTAGATTATCATGTGGTTTTCTTCTTCAATTTGCTTATATGGTGGATTACATTGATGTATTTCTATATATTGAACCACATGTGCATGCCTGGGTCATAGTGAATGATATATTTTATGTGTTCTTGGATTTGGTTTGCAATTATTTTTTGAGTAGTTTTGCATCAATGTACATAAGAGATGTAAGTCTCAAGTTCTCTTTGTTTCTGAGTCTTTGTGTGTTAGGTATCAAAGTAACTGTGGCCTCTTAGGATGAGTTTGGTAATGGTTTTTCTGCTTCTATTTTGAGAAATAGTTTGAAAAGACTTGGAGTTAGCTCTTCTTTGAAGGTTTGGTAGAATTTTTCACTGAATCCATCAGGGCCTTTGTTTTTTTTTTTATTTATTATTTTTTTGAAGGTAGACTTTTGTTGACTGCTTCTATTTCCCTGGAGGATATAGGACTATTTAATCTATTTACCTGATCTTGATTTACTTTTGATAAATAGAATATATCAAGAAAATTGTCCTTTTCATTTTATTTTCAAATTTTGTGGCATATAAGCTCTTGTAGTAAGACCTAATGATTTTTCGGATTTCCTCAGTGTCTGTCGTTATGTCCCCCTTTTCATGTCTGATTTTCCTGATTTGGATAGTTTCTCTCTGTCTTTTAGTAAGTTTGGCTAAGGGTTTGCCTATCTTATTGATTTCACAAAGAACAAGCTCTTGGTTTCATTGATTCTTTGAATTGATTTTTTTTTTTTGTTTGTTTCTAATGCATTGATTTCAACTCTGAGTTTAATTATTTCCAATTGTCTACTCCTCTTGGGTGTGTCTGCTTTTTTTTTTTTTTAACCCCCTAGGGTTTTAGGTGTCCCATTAAGTTGCTTGTATGAGTTATCTCAAATGTCTTTCTGAAGGCACTTAGTGCTCTGAACTTTCCTCTTAGCACTGCTTTCATTGTTTCCTATAAGTTTACAGAAGTTGTTCCTTCATTTTATGAATTTTAGGAAGACTAAAATTTCTTTATTTCTTTTTTTAATTTTTTATTAATTACACTTTATTCATTTTGTATCCCCCCATGAGCTCCTCCCTCCTCCCCTCCCGATCCCATCCTCCATCCCCTTTCTGCATGCATGCCACTCCCCAAGTCCACTGATAGGGGAGGTTCTCCTCTCCTTTCTGATCTTAGTCTATCAGTTCTCATCAAAATTGGCTGCATTGTCCTCTACCGTGGCCTGGTAAGGCTGCTCCCCCCTCAAGGGGAGGTGATCAAAGAGCAGGCCAATCAGATTATGTCAGAGGCAGTCCCTCTTCCCATTACTATGGAACCCACTTGGACACTGAACTGCCATGGGCTACATCTGTGCAGGAGTTCTAGGTTATCTCCACGAATAGTCCTTGGTTGGAGTATGAGTCTCTGGGAAGTTCCCTGTGTTCAAATTATCTTGTTCTGTTGCTCTGCTTGTGGAGTTCCCGTCCTCTCCAGCTCTTACTATTTCCCACTTCTTACATAAAATTCCATTCACTCTGCCCATCAGTTGGCCATCAGGCTCAGCATCTGCTTTGACAGTCTATACTGCAGAGGCTTTCAGAGGCCCTCTGTGGCAGGTTCCAAGGTTGTTTCCTGTTTCTTCTTCTGGCTTTCAGAGGCCCTCTGTAGCAGGTTCCGAGGTTGTTTCCTATTTTCTTTTTCTTCTGATGTCCATCCTCTTTGCCTTTCAGGATGGGGATTGAACATTTTAGTTAGGGTCCTCTCTTTTGCTTAGTTTGTTTAGATGTACAGATTTTAGTGGGTTTATTCTATGTTGTATGTTTATATGAGTGAGTATATACCATGCATGTCTTTTTGCTTCTGGGACAACTCACTCAGGATGATCCTTTCCAGGTCCCACCAATTACCTGCAAATTTCATGATTTCCTTATTTTTCATTGCTGAGTAATACTCCATTATATAGATGTACCACAGTTTCTGCATCCATTCTTCAGTTGAGGGGCATCTGGGTTGTTTCCAGCTTCTGGCTATTACAAATAAAGCTGCTACAAACATGGTTGAGCAAATGTCCTTTTTGTGTACTTGAGCCTCTTTTGGATATATGCCTAGGAGTGGTATGGCTGGATCTTGAGGAAGCGCTATTTCTAGTTGTCTGAGAAAGCACCAGATTGATTTCCAGAGTGGTTGTACAGTTTACATTCCCACCAGCAGTGGAGAAGTGTTCCCCTTTCTCCACAACCTCTCCAGCATGTGTTGTCCCTTGAGTTTTTCATCTTGGCCAATCTGATGGGTGTAAGGTGAAATCTCAGGGTTGTTTTGATTTGCATTTCCCTAATGGCTAATGAGGTTGAGCATTTCTTTAAGTGCTTCTCTGCCATTCGATATTCCTCTACAGAGAATTCTCTCTTTAGCTCTGTTCCCCATTTTTTAAGTGGATTACTTGGTTTGTTGCTTTTCAGCTTGTTTAGTTCTTTATATATATTGGATATGGGTCCTCTGTCAGATAAAGGGTTAGTGAAGATTCTTTCCCAATCTGTAGGCAGTCGCTTTGTTTTGATGACGGTGTCCTTTGCTTTAAAGATTCTTTTCAATTTCATGAGGTCCCATTTATTGATTGTTGCTCTTAGAGCCTGTGCTGTGGGTGTTCTGTTCAGGAAGTTTTCTTCTGTACCAATGAGTTCTAGGGTATTCCCCACTTTTTTTTCTAGCCGATTTAATGTGTCTGGTTTTATGTTGAGGTCTTTGATCCACTTGGACTTCAGTTTTGTGCAAGGTGATAAGTATGGATCTATTTTCATTTTTCTACATGTAGACATCCAGTTGGACCAGCACCATTTGTTGAAGATGCTATCTTTTTTCCATTGTATGGTTTTGGCATCTTTGTCAAAAATCAGGTGTCCGTAAGTGTGTGGGTTTATTTCTGGGTCTTCTTTTTTTACTTACTCCCTGACCAACTCTCATTGAGTAGGGAGTTGTTTAGTTTCCATGTGTATGTAGACTTTTTGTTATTTCTGTTCTTGTTGAGGTGTACTTTTAGGCTATGGTGTCAGATAGATAGAAAGGATTATTTCTATCTTCTTGTATCTGTTGAGGATTATTTTTGCCCCCAGCATATTTTTGAGAAGGTTCTGTGAGGTTCTGAAAAGAAGGTATACTCTTTTCATTTTGGGTGAAAAGTTCTGTAGATATCTATTATGTTCGTATGATTTAGGACCTCTGTAAGGACCCTGTTTAGCTTCTGTCTAGAAGATCTGTCCCTTGGTGAGAATGGAGTTTTGAAGTATCCCACTATTAAGGTGTTGGGGTCAATGTGTGATTTAAGCTTTAATAATGTTTCGTTTACAAATACAGGCGCTCTTGTATTTGGGGCATAGATGTTCAATACTGGGATGTCCTCATGGTGTTTTTTTTTTTTTTCCTGTGATGAGAATGAAGTGTCCCTCTCTATCTACTTTGATTAATTTTGGTTGAAAGTCTATTTTATTAGATATTAGGATAGGTACTCCAGCTTGTTTTCTGGGTCTATTTCCTTGAAAAACCTTTTTCCAGGCTTTACTCTGAGGTTGTGTATATCTTTGTTACAGAGGTGTGTTTCTTGGATGTAGCAAAATATTGGATCCTGTTTCTGCAACCGTTCTGGTAGTCTTTGTCTTTTTATTGGAGAGTTGAGTTGGTTGATTTTGATAGATAATAGTGACCAATGATTATTAGTTCCTTTTATTGTGGAGTTGGTGGTGTTACTGTGTTTCTATGCTTGTTTACTTTTAGTTTTTTTATTGTGAAGTTATCTGTATCCTGTGTTTTCTTGGGGGAGGCTGATTTCGTTAGATTGGAGTTTTCCTTCTAGTGTCTTCTGCAGGGCTGGATTGTTATGCAGATATTGTTTAAGTTTGGTTTGTCATGGAATACTTTGTTTTCTCCGTCTATGTTGATTGAAAGCTTTGCTGAGTATAGTAGTCTGGGTTGACATTTTTATTCTCTTAGATACTGCATGACGTCTGTTCAGGCCCTTCTTCTGGCTTTCATAGTTTCTGTTAAGAAGTCTGGTGTGATTCTGATAGGTCGAAATTTATATGGTACTTGGCCTTTTTCCCTTGCTGCTTTTAATATTGTTCTTTATTCTGTAGACTTAGTGTTTTGATTATTATGTGGTAGAAGGTGTTTCTTTTCTGGTTTAGTCTATCTGGTGTTCCTTGGGCCTCTTGTATGTTTAAGGTCATCTTTTTCTTTAAATTGGGAAATTTTTCTTCTATGATTTTCTTGAAAATATTTTCTGGACCGTGGAGCCTGAAACCTTCTTTTCATCTATTCCTATTATTTTTATAGTTCATCTTTTCATTTCATCCTTTATTTCTTGGAGGTTTTGTGTTTGGAACGTTTCTGATTTTACTTTTTCTTTCAGAGATATACCAATTTCTGCAATAGTATCTTCAGTGTCTGAGATTCTTTCTTCCATCTCTTGTACTCTGTGGTTGATGCTTATTACCTTTGTGGTTCCTGACATTTTCTCTAAGTTCTTCAGCTCCAGGGGTTTTCTCTGTTTGTGTTTTCTTTATTGATTCTAATTCTGTTTTTAGGTCTTGCAACATTTCCTACATCTGTTTGAATATGTGTTCCTGTATTTCCTTGATGGCCTCTATTTTTCTGTTCACTTCCTCTCTGTATGCCACTACTTGTGCCTCTAAATGAACTCTGTTTGACTGTATTTGCTTGTATTTCTTAGAAACTTTGTTCATTTCCTCTTTATGTGCCTCTAATAACTGGATAAGCATAGATTTGAATCATTTTACTGCATTTCAGATGAATTAGAGTATCCATTGATTTTAGAAGTTGCTTTTGAAACCATGAAGTCCTGATTTCTGTTGGATGTGTTCTTATGCAGACCTCTAGCCATCTGTTTATCCATAACTTTCACTGTTTGTTCCTGGAGTCTGTACTTCAGACTGTGTTTGTCTGTGTCTGGAGTCTGGAACATTCTTCAGGAAGATGAGAGCTGTCCACCGGTTCAGTACTGAATGTTAGTGTTTCAGCTGTAGCTGAAGGTCACATGCACACACGTGCAAGCCTGGGCATGTGTGTGGAAGTGTGCCTTGAAGGTCAGGGTCCTAGAGATGCTTGGAAGGGTGGAACCTAAGTGCTGGTGGATGTGCTGCTGCCATTCATAGGTGCAATGTGCATGCACAGGTGCTGTGAATGCCTCACTGACCCACAGGCCTGTCATAGTGTCCTCCAGCTGTTCAGGTCTGCCTGGGTTGCACCATCTTGGCTCCAGGAATTGTTTGCCTGGACTCCATTGGGAGACCCAAAGAATAGCAGCTTCAATGTTGAGAACGCTGTCTCAAATATCTCTATGTTGCCATCAGTGGGTTTGTGTGGGGAAGAGGGATCCGATGCCTGGCTGCTAGAGTAGAAGGACCCTGGATCTGGGGCTCTGCATGCACTCAAAGACGCAGTCACTAGCTTGCAGGCCTAATCAGAAAGCACGGGTGTTCCTCCTGATCTCAACTCTCAGATTTTGGCCCACAGGGGCAAATGAAAATGTAGGAGAGTGGTCAGCTCAGGGGTGTCCACTGTTTGGCCGCTGGGCAGGGAGACCCATACTTGGGGCAGCTACCTCGGCAGTGTCAGTCACAGCGTGGAGGTTCCTGTTTGCGGTAGCAGCGTAGAAGCTGCCTGCCAGGTAGGTCTTACTGCAGCTGCTTCTTTTATCTCAGTCACTGAGCATGGAGGCTTGTGCTTGAGGCAGCCGCTGCTGCCTTTGCTGACCAGGGAGGCCAATGCTTGGGGCAAGGGGACGTGCAGGGGGGTCGAATATTCTGCACTCTCAGTTCTCGAAGACATCCATAGGTGACCTGGATCCAAACTGTCCCAGTTCACGGGCTGTCTCCTCTTGCTCAGGAAGCCTCAATGTTGATGTTATGGCTTCAGCCACCTCTCCACTCACCAATTTCAGAATTTCGGATCCTCTGCCATTCAGATATGGTACACACTGGTTGCAATCTTCTTGGACTCTTCCAAAATAATTGATTATGCCAGATACTGGACATTAATTGAAGATGTTGGAAAGATAAAGTAGAAAATAATTCTTCATTCCACAGTGTAAACATATTTCAGGACATGATGGTGTATATGTTGGAGATATATATATATATATATATATATATATATATATATATATATATACATACATATACACACACATATTTATACACATACACACACATATATATATATATATATATACATATAAATATATACATATATGTATAATTTTAGAAGATTTCCCAGCTAAAATTTAGTCCATTTAAAATGTTTACCTATATTAATTTAAAAATTGCAGTATACATTTTATAGGAATAAATACAGCAAGAGTGTGATATGTACATAGAAATAATAAATATTATCATATTTAGAGTTTAGAGTTAATTTGGCTTAAGCCAAAACTGTCATTAAAAACCTAAGGTTGGAGTTCGTGTTTTTCTCAATCACTTTTCACCTTAAACATTAGACAGAGGGTTTTTTTGTTGTTGTTGTTTCTTTTTGTTGTTCTGAACCTCACCATTGTTGTTCAGGCTCGTCTGACTAACCTGCTTTCCTTGTGGATCCCTTGCTTCTCCTGTGCTGGTGATATGGAAAAGGAGGCATGCCCACTCAGTTCTAAGTGGATTTGGAGGATCCAGATTCCATTCTTCTTGTTTGTACGGCAAGTTCTGTATTTGCTAAACTATCTTCACAGCTCTGTGTGTGAGTATTCCAATTGTCCTTAGAGACTGAAAACAAACAATCAAACAAACAAACAAACAAAACAAGAATTGAAGTTAAACAAACAGTAAGAAGCATCTTCAAACATAAAGTCTAGTCATGAACACACTTCTCTCTGTTTTTTTTTTTTTTTTTTTTTTTTTTTTTTTCTTATTGGGGGAAATTGAATCAGGGCATCTCCATCACATGGAGGCACATGGAGCTGTGAAATAGTAACTTCTTACGTGTTTCAGCGTGTTGCCTGCATTAAATGTGTATGCCTTGCATGCACTGTGCCACAGAGGCTGAAGAGGGAATCAGATTCCCTGGACTAGAGGTAGAGACAGTTAGGACTCATGAGTGGGTGCTGGAGATGGATGTTCTCTGGAACAGCACCCAGTGCTCCTAATCACAGGGCCATTTCTCCAGGCCAGAAAATAGCATTTTATGATAAAGTCCTTGCTGAGATATTAAGTAAACTAGCTAAGGTAAATGTAATTCTGTGCCTAGAACCACACCCTTTTGAGTGCCTTTCTTATTGATGTTTTCAGCTGCCCTGCGGAACATAATGGTTGCACTGTATTTAAAAATTAAGAGAGGAGCACTTGTCCCACTTGGAAGAAGTGGAAGAAGAGTGAGGCTCAGAACTTCGGGCAAGGCTGGTTGACACAGGGGCTATTTTGTTAGTTAGACCATAAAGGAAATGACGATTTCTCCCACTTGGGAGGAAACCATGGGAAAGTCAGTGGAGGACTAAGGAAGTTACAAGAGAAACACTAACAGCAAAAAGAAGATAGTCTGTGGGATGGTAATATAAAATTTGCATATACAAATTTCTGAAAATACAATGGTTGAATTAGAAAGCATTAGGGACCATTGGACAATTACAGAAAATATAATGTTAGAAACTGCATCCTAAGGCTACCAAGATGGATGAGCAAAACAATTTTCAGAAGGAACCAGAGATTAAAAATTAGTTATTTCATTGTTTTCCTCTGGTAAGGCTGCTCCCCCCTCAGGTGGAGGTGATCAAAGAGCCAGAGGGTGGGAATACAGCTGGGATGCAGAGTGAATAAACTGTAATTAATAAAAAGTTATTTTAAAAAAACAAACAAAACTCATTATTTGTATGATTAAAAAAAACCAATACTCTCTGCATATTCACATTTGGAAACTAGTCATATGTCTTGTGGCTGGAAATTTGTGTAAATTCACTTTGCTTTAAAAACTCGATTATAATAGAAAAAAATGTTTATCATTTTCAGAAATGACATTTTACCCATATTTATTCATTCTTACAGCCTGATTTTTCATATAATTTAAACTTTCTTCATTTTTTTTCTGAATAGCCACTGACTTTATGCTTTTAAAGAATCCTTTACATTTACTTAATGTGTATGTGGGTTGGCATATGTGTGCCAAGGCATATGTACAGAGGTTAGAGGACAATTTGCAAAAATCTGTTCTTGCCCTTCATCATGTATAATCTGAGGATCCCTCAAATTATGAGTCCTGACAGAAAGGTTCACTTCTCACTGAGCCATCTCATGGGCCTTTTCTTTCCTTTTTTTATTTTAATAAGCTGTATTATGATAAGATTCTTCATATTGGTGTTGAAATATGAAGGAATTAAGACCAGAGGCCATAAGCTGTAATTTGTAGGTTATACCAATGAGTTTGGAGCACCATGCAGTGAACTTATATGAAACTATAAAGAAATAAAAGCTTGTATATGAACACTAGGTAGCAATGGAAATTTCTTTATCCCACAATAGAAGAGTCTTTCTTTCTGACTTTGCCATCTCACTTCCCAAGCTTCAGTAACGCTAAGCCAGTAACATGCTGCCATCTGTCAGGAAGCTGGAGTGAATCTGTTTCTGTTAGCAACCAAGATAACACCAGCAGTTTAACATTTGTCCTGTAAGTGATGGATGGCCCTGGCAGGATCTGCAGTACACCAAAGAGGGTGGCACTAGAGGAAAATATATTTTTGTGCTTCATCATGTCTGTGATGATGATGGTTCTACTCTATAGACATGTCTAAGCCCTAGCATGAAGAGCTGTGCTCCAGAAGTTCCTGTTATCCCTTCCTACGTTCGCAGCTCTCCGAATGATTTATTAGGCTGCTAGAACAGTTTGCGACCTTTGTGTAAACCTTCTAGTGAAGAGTACTCTAGTTATTAACATTTTTATTTTGTATTTTTAAGATATTTTATATTCATAGTTTATAAGAATTTTCTTGTCATAAAGCATGAATTTAGGTCAAAGTTCACTACTCTTTTCCTACCAAGATATGCTACTTTCACTGGGTTTAGCCAGAAGCTGGAAACAGCCCAGATGCCCCTCAACTGAAGAATGGATGCAGAAACTGTGGTACATCTATACAATGGAGTATTACTCAGCAATGAAAAATAAGGAAATCATGAAATTTGCAGGTAAATGGTGGGACCTGGAAAGGATCATCCTGAGTGAGTTGTCCCAGAAGCAAAAAGACCCACACGGTATATACTCACTCATATAAACATACAACATAGAATAAACCCACTAAAATCTGTACATCTAAACAAACTAAGCAAAAGAGAGGACCCTAACTAAAAATGCTCAATCCCCATCCAGAAAGGCAAAGAGGATGGACATCAGAAGAAAAAGAAAACAGGAAACAACCTAGGAACCTGCTACAGAGGGCCTCTGAAAGCCAGAAGAAGAAACAGGAAACAACCTCGGAACCTACCACAAAGGGCCCCTGAAAGCCTCTGCCGTGCAGACTGTCAAAGCAGATACTGAGCCTGATGGCCAACTGGTGGGCAGAGTGAAAGGAATTTTATGTAAGAAGTGGGAAATAGTTAGAGCTGGAGAGGACAGGAACTCCACAAGGAGAGCAACAGAACAAGAAAATTTGAACACAGGGAACTTCCCAGAGACTCATACTCCAACCAAGGACTATCCGTGGAGATAACCTAGAACCCTGACAATGCAGCCACTTCTGATGAGAACTGATAGACTAAGATCAGAAAGAAGGAGAGCAGGACCTCCCCTATCAGTGGACTTGGGGAGGGGCATGCATGCAGAAAGGGGGGGGTGGGACCGGGAGGGAAGGAGGGAGGGGCTTATGGGGGGGATACAAAATGAATAAAGTGTAATAAAATAAAATAGAATTCTCATTTTAAGTAAAATTCTTTAAATTTGTTTCTACCGTTTTAAGTCTTCAGTGCCACAGTGTTCTGGCTTGAATTGTCTCTGACGATCCTCTGTTGCCATTGTTCTCCTCCACATGGTGTCTTAATCTCTAACAGTTATTCCCGTTCTTCATCCTTTGTTTTGAACAATTACGTATGTTCCACATATGCAGGTTCCCGTATTTTGAATGTCTAAACACATAGACATTATTAACCATCATTGTTTTGTAATTCCTAGCTAGTATCCTTCCTCGACTGCGGTATCATGGAAAAGCTTGCTTAAAATTTCCCACAATCCACAAAAGATGTTTAATATTTTGATTACTTTTCCTGTAGTTTATTTTGCAAGACCCTATTCCTACAATTAATTTTTAGTTTTTGATTAGTTTTTCGGGTTTTGTTCAGATAACATTTTCTCTAGAGTGCTATCAATCTTACCCAACAAAGTCTCACCTTAGAGTTTTTAATATCTAAAAGTACAACCAGTATTACCTTGATGTCTTCTCTTTTTATTGATAATTTTCAGATATGAAATATTGTTATCATTAATAATTTAATATGATCATCAGTTAATTCTTATATATCAATTCTAGGTCTTTTGATTAATGAAGTTTTCAACTCTAAATGTGAATCATAATATCTTGTTTATTTACATGTTTTTATGATTTTATTATATTCCATATAATGTGAATATTTTCCCATTGAATGTTAGATTGTTTGGTTTACATTTTTTGGCATTTGCTCTTGGCCACCAGGTTTTGATTTTTTGACAACAGTAATATTATTTATGATCTAGCTGTCAAGTTAGTTTTGCAGGAACAGGTAAGTATATAAAATCAGATAATTAATTGCTCTCTATGGAAGAAAACGTTTTTCTCTTCTTTACATTTTCTATCATACATAAAATATTCAATATTTTTGCGGAAACCAACAATTGTTTCTTCATTTCTATGGCATTCAGGTGCAACTTCATCTATCAATATCTTATGATTCATATACTGTGTGTTTTGCTTCATTTACTGAATGGTATTCCTGAATGGTTTCTGTGTCCTCTACAAAAATATTTTCTTTTTGAAGCTTCTCTTTCCTATATTGATTTCTGCACAATGAACTCTATTGTATGTATCTGCCTTGATGTTTAAGCTTCATATTTTCAAATAAAGCAGTATGACAGGCTTCTGTCAGAGATTCCTTTATATGTGGGGAAAACATGTTGAGAAAATCAACTAAATGAATAATAAATCTCACATTTTTTTGTTTTGTCTTCTAGGTAAATAAACTTCACTTGACTAATAATTACTGTCTGAAAAAATCATTATATCAAATACCTGGGATGGTGTTTTGTTTTAGGCAAGTGGATAATTTACTACTGACATGTCAACATTGGCAAACATTGCTTATGCTCTAGACTTCTGTTCAAAGAAGGACATGTAGGTTACTAGTCTACTTAGATAATTGACCCATTATCATTCAGCTATCAGAGAAGCAACTGGGTATTTAGGAGCACATGGAAAAGACTTTTTTCTCATTTTATAGAGTGGAAGCTTTAAAATTTTATTGTATACAACATCTGGTTTGAATCTGGTCCTAATAGATTTTCTTTTAGGTTTCAAAAGATTAATAAAGCAATCATTCTGTAAAATATACCAGATGCAACCTTTTCCAAGGCAAAGCTGTATTCTAGATGTAGACTTAGAGGTAATTGGTAGGGCTGTGTTTGAAAATATACTTTTTATACTTTAATAGCATTAGAGTATACTCTTCAAATGCATTCAAGAACTTAGTAATGGAACAAATATTCTGGATGTTGGCTTGGGTTGGAAACTTACTGAGAGTCTAATTTTTCCTTAGTATTGACTAAATCCATGCTTCTGTACATCAGTACTAGAATTTTTTCTGAGTAAGCTTAAATAATGTTTTATTGGATTGACTCCATAATTTATTCAAGAAACAAGGTGATAATTTAGCTGTCATTAAATACACTCATGGGGCAAAATATTCTAATTTCCTTTCTAGTCCACTGGCCATTATGTAATTTCTAGCTACTGATTTTACAGTATTTTCATGTGCTTATAAATCTGCATCTATATGATTTTCATTGAAACCAAAGATATTACCCACTATCAAGAGCTCTTTCCATCTTATTTGATATTCAGAAAATAACTGAAGAATTTTAAAGTCTTTGCTGTTTTTTTTTGAGTAAAATTATTTTTAGATTTTTTTTTATTTTTTATTTTTATTATAGTTTATTCACTTTGTATCCCCCTGCAATCCTCCTCCCCTCACAAACCCACCTTCCTTCCCCCTTCTCCATCCATGCCTCTCCACAGTCCACTGATAGGGGAGGTCTTCCTTTCCTTCCATCTGATCCTAGTCTATCAGGACTCATCAGAACTGGCTGCATTGTCTTCCTTTGTGGCCTAATAAAGCTGTTCCCCCCTCAAGGGTAGTTGATCAAGTAGCAGGCCAATCAGTTCATGTCAGAGACAATCCAAGTTCCCATTACTATGGAAGCCATTTGGACACTGAATTGCTGTGGGCTACCATCTGTGCAGCAGTTCTAGGTTATCTCCATGCATGGTACTTGGTAAGAGGATCAGTCTCAGGAAAGATCCCTGTGCCCACATTTTTTGGTTTTGTTGCTCTCCTTGTGGAGCTTCTGTACTCCCCAGGTCTTAATATCTCCCTCTTTTTTCATAAGATTCCTTGTACTCTGCCCAAAGTTTGGCTATAAGTCTCAGCATCTGCTTTGATACCCTGCAGGGTAGAGCATTTCACAGGCCCTCTGTGGTAGGCTCCTGTCCTGTTCCCTGTTTTCTCCCTCTTCTGATGTCCATCCTCTCTGCTTTCTGAATGGGGATTGAGCATATTAACTAGAGTTCTCCTTGATTAATTTCTTTAGGTGTACAGATTTTAATATGTTTACCCTATATTATATATCTACTATCCACTTATGAATGATTATATAACCTGTGTGTCTTTCTCCTTCTGGGATACCTCACTCAGGATGATTGTCTCCAGATCCCACCATTTACTTGCAATTTCATGATTTCCTTTTTTTATTGCTGAGTAATATTCCATTGTGTAAATGTACTACGATTTCTGTATCCATTCCTCAGCTGAGGGGCATCTGGGTTGTTTCCAGCTTCTGGCTATTATGAATAAAGCTAGTACAAACATGGTTGAGCAGATGTCCTTGTATACTTGAGCATCTTTTGGATATATGCCTAGGAGTGGTATAACTGAATCTTGAGGAAGCACTATTTCTAATTATCTGAGAAAGAGGCAGATTGATTTCCAAAATGGTTGCATAAGTTTACATTCCCACCAGCAACGAAGGAGGGTTCCCCTTTCTCCACATCCTCTCCAGCATGTGTTATCACTTGAGTTATTCATCTAATAGTGTAAGCTGAAATCTAATAGTCATTCTAATAGTGGAAGGTGAAATCTCAGGGTCATTTTCATTTTCATTTCCCTGATGACAAAGGACTTTGAGCATTTCTTTAAGCAATTCGATATTCTGCCATTCGATATTCATTCGATATTCATCTATTAAGAATTCTCTGTTTAGCTCTGTACCTCATTTTTTTAAATTGGATTAATTGATTTATTGCTGTTTAACTTCTTGAGTTCTTTATATGTTCTGGATATTAGTCCTTTATCATATATAGGGTTGGTGTATGACCTTTTCCAATCTGTAGGCAGTAATTTTGTTCTGAAGACAGTGTTCTTTGCTTTGTAGAATCTTTTTGGTCTCATGTGGTTCCATTTATTGATTGTTGCTCTTAGAGCCTGTGCTGTTAGTGTTCTGTTCAGGAAGTTGTCATCTATACCAATGAGTTCAAGGCTCTTCCCCACTTTTTCTTCTAACAGGTTTAGTGTGTCTGGTTTTATATTGAGGTCTTTGATCCACTTGGAGTTTAGCTTTCTGTAAGGTGATAAGTATGGATCTATTGGCATTTTTTCTACATGTAGACATTCAGTTAGACTAGCACCATTTGTTGAAGATGCTATTTTTTTTTTCATTGAATGGTTTTGGCAATTTTGTCAAAAATCAGGTGTTCATAAGTATGTTTATTTATTTCATGGTCTTTTATTCTATTCTTTTGATCCACCATTCTGTTTCTATGCCAGTACCATGCAGTTTTTATTATTGTTGCTATACAGTACAGCTTGAGATCGGGGATGGAGATACCTCCAGAAGATCTTTTATTGTAGACGATTATTTTAGCAATTCTGGGTTTCTTGTTATTCCATTTGAAGTTGAACATTTTTCTTTCAAGGTCTGTAAAGAATTGTGCTGTAATTTGATGGGAATTGCATTAAATCTGTAGATTGCTTTTGGTAAGATGGCCATATTTACTATGTTAATCCTGCCAAGCCATGAGCATGGGCAATATTTCCATCTTCTGACACCTTCTTCTAATTCCTTCTTCAGAGACTGGAAATTTTTTCATACAAGTCTTTGACTTGCTTGTTTAGGGTCACAACAAGGTACTTTATGTCCTTTGTGGTTATTTTGAAGGGTGTTTTTCCCTAATTTCTTTCTTAGTCCTTTTGTCTTTTGTATACAGGAGGGCTACTAATTTTTTTTTTTTTGAGTTATTTTTGTATCCAGATACTTTGCTGAAGGTGTTTATCAGCTGTAGGAGTTTCCTGGTAGAGTTTTTGGGGTCACTCAGCTATACTATCATATATCACCTATAAATAGTGACACTTTGACTTCTTCCTTTACAATTTGTATCCACTTGATCTCCTTTAATTATCTTATTACTCTAACAAGGAGTAGAAGTACTATGTTGATATATGTGAGAGTGGGCAACCCTGCCTTGTCCCTGTTTTCAGTTGGACTGATTTAAGTTTCTCTCCGTTCAGTTTGATGTTGGCTATAGGCTTGCTGTATGTCGCCTTTACTATGTTTAGGTATGTGCCTTGTATCCCTGATCTCTCCAAGACTGTAAACGTAAATGGATGTTGGATTTTGTCAAATGATTTTTGGGCATCTAAGGAGATGATCATGTGGTTTTTCTCCTTCTGTTTGTTTATATAGTGGATTACATTGATGGATTTCCATGTATTGAACCACCTCTCCATACCTGGAATGAAGCCTACTTGGTCATAGTTGATGTTATCTTTAATGTGTTCTTGTATTCAGTTTGCAAGTGTTTTGTTGAGTATTTTTGCATCGATGTTCATAAGGGAGACTGGCCATTTTGTTGGGTCTTTATGAGGTTTAGGTATCAAGATGACTATGGCTTCATAGAATGAGTTTGGTAATGTTCCTTCTGTTTCTATTTTGTGGAATAGTTTGAAGAGTATTGGTGTTAGCTCTTCTTTCAAGGTCTGGTAGAATTATGTGCTGAAACCATCTAGCCCTGTTTTTTCTTTTTTTTTGTCTGTTTGTTTTTGTTTGTTTGTTTGTTTGTTTGTTTGTTTGTTTTGCATAGGAAACTTTTGGTGATAGCTTTTATTTATTTAGGGGGATATAGGACTATTCAATTGATTTACCTGGTCTTAATTCAGCTTTGGCAAGAGGAATCATCAAGAAAATTGTCCATTTTATTTATATTTTGAGTAAAACTTTTTGTAATGCCACTGTGAAGAAAAATCAATCCTGTATGTCTTGAATAACATGGTGGTAACATAAATCTTTGGCTCACAGACATTGTTTTTTCTCTATGATTTTAGATTAATATGTATATTTAGATTAATTTATATTACTACAGAAGTCTGATATGTAAATATTATTGGCTATGGGATACAGTGAGTTGCAATTTTGGTCAATGATATAGAGAAATTTTTAAAAAGAAGCCTTGTGTTAGTCACTCAAGAAAGTTCATTAAGCCTAAGTGTGTAAGAGAACCAGTATTGATATACTTGGTTTGCTATTTTGTTCCATTTTGTTCTAATACTCTCTTTTATAATATACATTGCAGAAAAACATAAATATGTATCACATATATAAGTAGCATCTTACAATTAAAATATGATTGCCATTGTGTATACACATACAAACACACATTCATACAAATAGCCTGCCCCCAGCACATGCATCACAACAGTGAGTATGTGGAGGTCAGAGAAAAACTTATGGAAATTGATTCTTTCCTTCTACCATAGGAATACTAAGGATCTAATTAAGTTCACGAAATGTGACAGTAGTCACCTTTTCCCACCTGTTCCAAATATTATGCAATTTGAAAGAACATTAACCATCTCCTTTAATGTATGTGAATTAAAAACAACCTGTATCCAAGTAGGTTCCCTAGTAAGGGGAACAGGGACTATTTCTGACATGAACTCAGTGGCTGGCTTTTTGACCCCCTTCCCCTGAGAGAGAAGCAGACTTGCTAGGCCACAGAAGAGGACAATGCAGCCATTCCTGAAGATATCTGATAACCTAGGGTCAGATGGAAGGGCAGGAGGACCTCCCCTATCAGGGGACTTGGAAAGGGTCAGGGAGGAGATGAGGGAGGCTGGGATTGGGAGGGAATGAGGAAGGAAGCTATGGATGGGATAAAAATTAAATAATCTGTGATTAATATGAAAAATATTAAAAAAAATAAACAAATTGACTATACTTTTGAGTATGAGGACACTGGCCAATATTATGTTAACTTGACACAACTAAAGTCATTTGGTAAGGACTTTCAATAGAGAAATTATCATCATAAAGTTAATTGGTACATTACCTTTTTATGTTTGTCCATAGGTCTGTATACAATTGCATAGTATATATTTATGTCTTTTTCTTTTATTCCAGAAGAATTGTTTTCCTTCCCATTGATTTATTTGATTAATATACACAAAAAAGGTTTCACTGTGACATTTTCACAGATGTTTGTTATGATTTGTCCCTCTCCGTGGCCTCAGGAAGTATAAGAAAGCATAATGTGTAAACCAGAAGGAGCAAGATAACAAATAGCAGTTTCCTATGGCATCTACATCAGTTCATGCTACCAGATTCCTACCTTGCTTTAGTCCCTGCCCTGACTTCCCTCAATAATGAACTGTTACCTTGAGTTGTAGACAAAATAAACCCTTTCCTCCCCGTGTACCTTTGGGTCATATTTGAGAGGGGTACTCTATTGAGTTTTTAGTTGTGGGACTTAGGATTTCAATAGACTACTCCCTCAAATATTTTATTCAACTGTTATTGCTATTAATTGCCCTGGGATATCTGTCAGTAGATCTTATTGCAGTATATTACATACTTATGTCGTAGAACATGAAGAAATCTACCTGGTGCTCTTCTAAGTTTGCTCTCTGTTGCTGTGATAAAACATCATGGCATGTACTCTGAAAAAAGTGTGAAGTGGTAATTATGAGGGCTGTTACAACTAAGAGTGATGACACACACATATTATCTATGATAACACAACCCCAGCACATGGGAAGTAGAATCAGAAGAAAAATTAGTTCCAGCCAACCATAGGGTATATACATAGAAACTCTATATACATTTTAAAAAAAAACGATAGCTCTTAAAAATTAGTATTCTTGAAATTAGTGAAAGGTAGATGGTGGTGAATGTTAATTGCCAACTTGACAGGATCTAGACTCATCCAGAAGACAATCATTGCTGACTATGTTAGCTTGCATGGGAAGACCCACACCCTCTGATTGGGGCAGTCCCTGGGCTGGGATCCTAACCTGTATGAAAAAGGAGTTGTGCTGAGCACAGTGTCATTATTCTCCTCTTCTGTGGATGAAATGTCACTAGCTGCTTCAGTTTCAGTTTTTCCACTCCTTCTTGTCATCATACTATTCTGGAACCATTGACCAAAATAAATCCCTTGTCCATTAATTGATATTCAAGCTATTTTAACACAAAAATTACAAAAGTAACTGAGATAACATATATTCTAAAAACATTGCTAAAAAAGTTATATATGTAAGTTATCACACATTTAAGGATAGATTAATTAATACTGTTAAAATGTCAATTAAAACCAAACTCTCTACATACTGTATACAATGTCAAAACTTACAAGCCTTTATTTTTAAAAAGTAGTAAACAATTTACAAATATACATGTAAATGAAAAAGAAATTGATCAAATCCAAGTAATTATGAGAATAAGAAAAAAGTCATTGTAACATGTATCAGACTTTTATTTAAAAAAATCCCCACAAGGGTGTTCTCACAGAACAGTACATGTAGGCTAATGGAATGGAATAGACTATAGCACATCCTGAAAAAAAAAAGTCACATAATTAGCTGGTGGTTTTTTGAAATATTTTTTATTTTAATTTTTATTAATTATACCTTTTCACTTTGTATCCCCCCTTAACCCCCCCTCCCCTCCCAATCTCATCTTCTCTCCCCCTTCTCCACACATGCCCCTCCCCAAGTCCACTGATAGTGGAGGTTTTCCTCTCCTTCCTTCTGATCCTAGTCTATCAGATCTCATCATGAGTGGCTGTATTGTCTTCCTCTGTGGCCTGGTAAGGCTGCTTTTCCATCAGGGTGAGGTAATCAAAGAGCAGGCCAATCAGGTCATGTCAGAGACAGTCCCTGTCCCTATTACTATGGAACCCACTTGGACACTGAACTGCCATGGGCTACATCTGTGCAGTGGTTCTAGGTTATCTCCATGCATGGTATTTGTTTGGAGTATGAGTCTCAGGAAAGACCTTCAAAGAAGTGCTAATTCCAGTTCTCTTCAAACTATTCCACAAAATAGAAACAGATGGAACACTACCAAATTCATTGAATGAAGCCTTAGTCACGTTGGTACCTAAACCTCACAAGGACCCAACAAAGAAAGATAATTTCGGGTCAATCTCCCTTATGAACACTGATGCAAAAATACTCAACATAATACTTGCAAACCAAATACAAGAACATATCAAAGATAGCATCCACAATGACCAAGTAAGCTTCATCCCAGGTATGCAGGGGTGGTTCAATATATGGAAATCCATCAATGTGATCCACCATATTAACAAACTGAAAGAAAGAAACCACATGATAATCTCCTTAGATACTGAAAAAGCATTGGACAAAACCCAACATTCATTTATGTTTAAAGTATTGGAGAGATCAGGGATACAAGGCACATATCTAAACATAGTAAAGGCGATATACAGCAAGCCTATAGCTAACATCAAACTAAACAGAGAGAAACTTAAAGCAATCCCACTGAAATCAGGGACAAAGCAAGGCTGCCAACTCTCTCCATATCTCTTCAACATAGTTCTGGAAGTCCTTGCTAGAGCAATAAGACAATTGAAGGAAATCAAGGGGATAAAAATCAAAGTATCACTATTTGTAGATGATACGATAGTATACCTAAGTGACCCCAAAATTTTACCAGGGAACTCCTACAACTGATAAACTCCTTCAGCAAAGTGGCTGCATACAAAATCAACTAAAAAAAATCAGTAGCCCTCCTGTATACAAAAGATAAAAGGGCTGTTGGTTTTTAAAAAGAGCCAACATTGTTATTCTGTGAAGGGTGGCTTTCTTAGAAACAGTGATGGGAAAACTGGAAATACATATACATTTGCTTATGCCATCTCTACATATCAGCACACAGAGTGAAAAATCAGACCTTAAAGGAGAAAACTGTTATAATGTTGGCTTTAGCAATTATTTTATGGATATGACCTAATAAACAAGAAAAAGACAAAAATATAGGAATGAAGCCCTTTCAGAAAAGTCTCATAAAATAGTAAGATAGCAAAACATGACCTAATGAATGACAATGAATGATGGAAAAGAGCTAAAACTATGTACCTACTCATGTACTAATGCTTAGATCCCATAAGAATCCATAAAATGCAAGACTAAGAACTCAATACCTTTAATAAAAGAATACCTAATGAAAGAATACCTCAATACCTAGAATGAAAGAATCTGGAAACACTGACAACAGAGGCCTTTGGAAGGACTGTAAAAGTCTGTTTAGAAGAATCTTAAAAGTCTTATGTAGAAACTGCATTAATCTACCTAGTGTCCCTTTTCTTTGCCTGCCTTCTCTGTAGCTATGACTGTGAGTCCCTCAAAAATACCTTAGGAATGACCATGTTTACCTCTATTCTTTTTATCTAAAGAAATGAATACAGGGACTTGGACAGATATTTATAAACTAATGTTTACAGGAATATATACAATATATTACAAAATATTGTATATATATAGTAGTAAAATGAAATATATATAGTAGTAAATATATATAGTAGTAAAATGGAAGCAATCAATCAAGCATCTATTAATGGATAAAGTAATAAACAAATGAGGTATATTTCCACAGTGGAATATTACTCACCAATGAAAAGAAATGGAATTTCAAAACTGTCTACAAACACAGGAATTAATATTAAAATAATTTAATTACTTAACTAAATATGACAAACAGAAAAAAATATCCATATGTCTGCTGCTAAGTATCTCGTTAAGGGAAATTTATAGAGATATAAAGTACCTGAATTTATTAACAGTTTAAACAAAATAATTTATTTCTTATTTAACATAACTTTTTCTGAAGATAATACCCTTTTTGTATAAATATAGGTGATTTACAACATTGCAATGTATTTAGTGCCACTTGTGTTTGGAATAAAAATAGCCCCCAGAGCCTCAAGTGTTTGCATGCTTAGTCACCAGCTTAAAACTGTTTGGGAAGAATTAGGATTTAAGGAGGTGTGTCCAAAAAGGTGGGATTGAGGTTTAAAAAGCCTACACCTGACTCCATCTCTTTTCTGAAAAGATACAAGTGAAACCTGCCCCAAAGGCTGGTGATTAGCATTTCCCTGTTATTACACCTTTCTGGGCCACCAGAAGTTATCCTGTATGTCCTGACAAAGTACCCAAAGTTTTTGAGTGCAATATATCATTTGTCATCCCTTTTCAAAAAAATGTAAAATAAATAATGCCATATTAATAAGATGTTGAATGTGAGACATTTTAGACCCATATTCTATTCCTCTGTATCTATAAACTTTTTCTTTGAGTTGTTTGTACACTCTTTCCACTATAGCTTGACCTGGGAGATTATAAGAGATCTTGGTAAGATGTTGAATTTTCCATGGAGACAAAATTATGTAAAGGCAGTGAGGATCCATATGATATGCAAATGCCTATTTTAGTCTGGATTCAAATACTTGTAGTTCTTATAAGAAATATACAAGGGGTGTCCAGGGTTGCTTCTTCTTCATCAATATGAGTCATCAGACTCAAAGGCTGCTGCCCTGTAAGAGCCTTTCCAAAGACATTGACAGTATATGTCTGAGTCTCTACGACTTGACATGCCAGGATCCAGTCATCCAGGGGGGGTTCTTTATTAACCTTAACGCCCTCTGTGTCTCCACTCTGGCCTTATCATAACAAGTGGGTGTGCCATATGACAGTCACCTCGACATGCTGAGCTTTGACTTCCATGGAAGTGTGCACTTGAGCCAGAAATTTAGTAAAAAGCTCAATAGGTCTCTGTCTTAAATCTTTGAAATTTACTGTCTCTCCTAAGGAAGGAACAACTGTCCAAGCTCTTATGGCACACAGAGAAACTTGTCAAAATACTGAGGAGGTACAGGAGCCTGTTAAGAAAGTTATGAGAATCTTCCTTCCTCCTGTAACACATCCACAATCAATGGTGTGCCTGAGTTTTGATTTCTCAGTCTGAAGTTCACATTGATCATAATAATGTGCCTTCTAAATCAAAAAAGCCTGAGAGCTCATACATGCTTGGATTAACTGCTTGTAATTACCCTCCACCATGTTTAAATTCATGCTTATTGATTCTAATAAGTGCATCACATATGGAGACCAACATCCACCATCTCAACCAGCAGTCCCCAGTTGCTGGATGGTTTCAAGGTCGAGTGGAGGCCATGCTGAGGTAGGATTTAAATTCACTGCAAAGCAGAGACTTTGAATTGCTCATTCGGCAGCAAACCTTAGGACTAGACAGAGCTATGAAAAAGGATCTAAATATGTGGCAGTTGACATTTTTCAACTAAGCTAAAGTATTCCAGCACTGCACCCAAAGGCCTCTACCAGCACCACCCTTTGGGTACCTTACTGTGACTTCCTCCTTCTTGTCGAAAGCGTTATCTTGTGACACAGGAAGACTTTCTATCAGGACCTGTTTGATTTCCTCCCTGCTCTTTCCTGTTTTCAAGGTCCCTGTGTGTGTCTGCCACTTGAAAAACTTGCTGTGCTTTAACTCATTTCTTCTTGCGTGTTAGAAACATGATAATAGCCACTATATTAAAATAGAAGGCTGGCTCTTTGATCACCCCCCCCCCCAATGGGGGAGCAGCCTGACCAGGCCACAGAGGAAGACTATGAAAATAGTCCTGATGAGACCTGATAGACTAGGGTCAGATGGAAGGGCAGGAGGACCTCCACTATCAGTGGTCTGGGGAAGGGGCATGGGAGGAGATGAGGGAGGGAGAGAAGGTAGGATTGTGAGGCTACAGCTGGGATGCAAATGGAATAACTTATAATAAATAAAAATGTTTATTAAAAAGTAGAAAGATGCAGACAAGGAAGTGTGTAACTTCCAGTCCTAACTTCCTCTCTCTGTGAATTATTTAAAGCTGTTTGTCACAGCTCTAGTTCAAAGAGCCCCTCTACAGAACTCCTACAAAACATTCTCCAGCTCAAATGTGCGTACTTAATTCTTTTCTATTTAAGCAGGCATTTTACATCTCAGCAACTCTCTGACCTAGCAGCAAATCTCCCATTCTGCAACTGGTTTTAATCTGCCATCGTGGGCAGGGAGTCCTGGGGACAGAATAACACATATCATGGTGGCAAAGAAACAAGAAATGAAGAATGCTTGAAGTGACCTATGAGTGGTTGCTGCCCATCAGGCTGAAGCTTTACCTCCTTGTTAATCCTTTCTGGAAAACCCCTCACAGACACATCAATACATTTATTTTTCTAATCTGTTAGGTTCTCAACCTACCCAAGTTGAAAACTGAGAGTAACTATCCTATAGTGGCAGAATGTTTTATCAAAGCCACAGAGGATTACAGAATATTCTGCTAAGACAAAGAAAATATTACAATAGAATCATTTTTGCCCTCTGACTAAGAGCATGCCATTAAATACAAGCCACAGTCAGAGTGATGTTCTTGCGCATGGATGTGACAGTAGAGGAGCAGAGAATTGGGTACAAATTTAGAGTCTACCTGCTACAAGAGTATTTCATAAAATTAAGCCATGTCACCTAGATAGAAATTATTGTAATTATGCAATTATAATTCAATACAAAATCATTTAGAAATGCATTATGAAACCTATGAATGATTCTGTCAAATATTTACTTCCCCCTTGTATTTTTTTGCACTGAAAAACAATAAAACTAAGATCAATGTATGTACTATGATACCTTTTCCATTTGTTTTTGAAAATATGGGAGCATTTTGCATGTCAGCTTAGATAAATGACATCTTTTGAAAGATGTTCAAACAATCTGGCTTTCTTAGCATCTGATTGGTTTATTATTGAACATCAATACATTTCTTCCAACAATTTGACATGCCATTAATTGTGACTGTAAATCTGTGCTAGATCCTTGTAGAATTGTAATTGTTGCCCAATGGCATCTAGCTACTGCCTAAATTGTTTATCAATAAAATTAATTCTGTTTTTGAAGACTATATCCTAAATCTGGTTGTGCATAAATATATTTGTAGATAATTTGGGCATATTGACCTCACATGGACTGTTGTTGCAAAGATAAACAAGTTTATACCCTAAAGCTATTCATTTTAATAAAATAAAACATTTATCATCTCACCTGAATTTTTATATGCTGCATAATTGACAAATTACACATATTTCCATAAGAATGAAAACAGACATGACTTAGGTGCCCACCTGTGTAAACGCTAACTTCATGCAGAGCCAAGGCCTGCTTCTTATGTTGGGAACTCCATTACATACATCTTTTAAAAATAGAGACCAAGGTAACATGGACTTGTAAAACTCCATTCCATTCTGGTGTGAATCTTAGGTGGAAATCAAAAAGGGCAAAGCGAGGTTCTTGTAACCATTCAATCAACACAAAAGTAAATGTATCAGCAACCTCACATTTCACTTAAATAACCACATAAATTCTTTAAGGTTCGATCAGTAGCTTCTGGTTAATTGCTCAATCAAATTCACATTTTAATTTCTTGTCAGTGTTCTTTCTGTCCTTCTCATCAAACTTTTTTTCTCTCTTCTTTTTCCAATATAATTTCTTTAAAAGAAAATCTATCATGACAGACAGGTAGCTAAGTTTCCTCAGATACAGAGTGATACTTTTCTTTTTCACTATTATACTATTCTGGTGTGATGCACAACTAACAGGAGGTTGACTTAATCCTTTACAATCTGTGGTCCTCATATGAGGTTTTGGTGCTCTCAAATGTTAGGTTACTGAATGATTTATTTTACTGTAACTATATATCCAAAAATGGGGCAATAAGTTATCTCAAGAGCATTTAATTAATTAAATATGTCAAAGTCATTTAATGATAGCTTTTCTAATCAGAATCATTGATGACTTTATTTTATTTTATTTTTGAACCAGGCTCAGGTCTTTTGTATTTTTAAGGAAAAGCTGAGAGAAAGATTCACAGTATGAAACTGCTTATGGAGCTCAGGGTTACGTTGGAATCTAAACTCACTTTCCTCCCATGAATCCCAAGCCTGTGACATTGCTTAGTGTAGTGGTACCTGTTTCGGATGTCAAGTCTGTCACAAGATGATGTAGATTCAGACTTACTCTTCAATTCACAGATGATCTAGAATCTTGTAACTGCATTGCTGTATTAAACTGGCGTACTTAAAAAAATCTATCCAGTGGTGTGCTGGATAGGTTATTTTTTATGAGAACTAAATGTGTTAAGAATCATAACTTAAAGGACGGCATTAAAACAAGTCAGTTCCCAGGAGTCATGGGACAATTCTCAAGGCTGATTTTGGTTTAAAGAATGTCTAGTGGTTTTGAAAGGTTTTAAATCTATACTATAGAACTTTCTGCCTAAGTGAGCTTCCTCTTTGACTCATTTGGTTTCAATTTCAACATAGTCTTTATAGATAAACTTGTGTCTTGCTTTTTCTTGCTCTTTCCCCATTTGTTCTCACAAGCAGAGTCCTTGTACATTTAGTTCTCTATTGATGCCTGTATCTCAGAGGACATGCAAAAAAGGGTTGTTGTTAACAGGGCTAAGAAGAGTACAGAATCTGTCAGGGGTGCGTTCCCTCCGATGGCTTGAGTCTCAAGCTGGACCAGCCATTGGCTGGCCACTACCACAATTTCTATGACATTTTTACTCCAGCATATCATGCTGTGAGGAAAAATTGTAGGGTGAAGGTTTTGTGGTTAAGTTGTGTCCCAAGTCTTCCCCTAAGAGTCTTGCCTGGTTGTAGGAGATGGGTGTTCAGGCTCTGTATCCCACATTACTAGAAGTCTTAGGATGGTCCCCCAAGTGGATTCCAGAGTGTTTCCACTGTGCTAGATTTCTACCTTGCCCCCAATTCCAGTTGTCTTTTCTAGTCCTCTCACTCTCCATCCTCTCCCCACCTGATCCCTCCTGTTTCCATCCACGTCCAACAATACCTATTCTATTTTTCCCTCCCCGACCCCTCCTTGTCACACAGCCTCTCTGAGTCTGTGGAATGTAGCATGATTATCCTTTACTTTGCAGTTAATATCCACTTATAACTGAGTACATATCATGTTTGTCTTTCCCGGTCTGGGTTAAAGTGCTCAGAATGAATTTTTTTTCTAGTACCATTCATTTGCCTGAAATTTTATGACTTTTCTTTTAACAGCTGATTGTGCAAATGTACCACATTTTCTTTATCCATTTTGTGCTCGAGGGACATCTATGCAATTTCCAGTTTCTGGCTATTACGAATGAAGCTTGTAGGAACATATTTGAGCAAATGTCTTGGTGATAAGATGGAACATCTTTTTGATATATGCCAGTCAGTGTGTATCTGGGTCTTGAGGTAGATTGATTTCAGAATTTCTGAGAAGCCACCATATTGATTTTCAAGTGGCTGTACAAGTTTGCACTTCCATCATCAATGAAGGAGGGTTCCCTTTTTCCCACATCCTCATCAGCATGTACTGCCTCTTGAGTTTTTGATCTTAGCCATTCTGAGAGGTGCAAGATGGAATCTCAGAGTCATTTTGATTTACATTTACCTGATGGCTAAGGATGTTTAATATTTCCTGAAGTGCTTCTCTGTCATTTGAGATCCATCTGTTATGAATTCTCTGTTAAGATCTGTACCCCATTTTGAAAATTGTATTATTTTTTTCATATATATATATATGTATATTTAATTCTTTATTAATTACACTTTATTTACTTTGTATCTCCTCTGTGGTTCCCCCCTCCTCCCATCCCAATCCCTCCTTTCCTCCACCCTCTGCATGCATGCCCCTCCCCAAGTCCACTGATAGGGGAGGACTTCTTTTCTTTCCTTCTGATCCTAGTCAATTAGGTCTTATCAGCAGTGACTGCATTGTCTTCTTCTGTGACCTGGTAATGCTGCTTCTCCCTCAGGAGGAGGTGATTAAAGAGCAGGCCAATCAGTTCATGCCAGAGACAGTCCCTGTTCCTATTAGAGAATAGTGAAAAATTGTGTTATTGGGTTTGTTGATGTCTGTTCTTGTCTTTTTTTTTTTTTTTAACATCAGGACAAGCCAGTTCCCAGGAGTCACAGAGATATTTTTCTTACGTTCTTTATATATTTTGGGAATTAGGCCTCTGTTATATGTAGAGTTTGTGAAAATATTTTCCCACTCTGTATGTTGCTGTTTTGTTCTGATGATAGGGTTTTTTTTTGCTTTACAGAAACTTTACAGTTTCATGAGGTCTTGTTAAGTAGTTGTTGATCTTAGAGCCTGTGTATTGTTGTTCTGTTCAGGAAGCTGTCTACTTGATGTATCAGAAACAAAATTATTTTGATAATTTTTCTTCCTGTGTATAATTTCCTGATGCTATTTGTCTATCAGTTCTATCTTTTTGTTCAATATTGTTCTTCTTTGTTTAAAACTGTTCTTCACGTGTAAAATTCAATTTATCCCATATCAAGTTTCAGGTTTGCATTTTTCTTCTACAATAGAGAGAACAAGAATCATTAATTCCACCAAACCACAATGAACAAAGATGAATTGCTCCAAAGTAAAATCTCCATAATATTTTAATTAACAAAATTTTTGCAAAACCTGAAGAACATTAATTGAAGAAAATTGACCAGAATTATAAGAACAATGGTATCTGTGGAAGTTCAAATTATTTAATTTTCATTATTCCTTCTCAACTCACAGTAACTGAAAACCAAAAGCTTCTTAATCAGAAATGCAGAATAGTGCCATTACATAGGTTAAAATATCTTTCATGCTGCTCCAAAGGACCATCCTGTATTTTTTGCCATTCCTGAAAATGTCTTTCAGTTTGCTGGAAACTCCCGTGTACATACTTGGAACTTGACCTGACTTGCAGCTTGTATATTTGAAACAGATTTCCATATGGTGTTTATAGAAAATTAGTATCATTCATTTAACATTACGGTCACAAGAGAAGATAAACATTGAAGTGAGAAAGACTGTGACCTAACTTAAAAGGAAACACTAGAGAGTGAGTTGCCTAGAGGGAATTTTGAAAGTGTGGGCATATTTATGCAACTTGGAAGGTAACATACATATGCAAGCAAGTGTGTTGACTCAAGAAGCACAAGGGACAAACTGCTTGCTTTTCTGGATGACATGTGAAAGCAGAAAGTGGAAATTGTAAACACTCATATAGAATGTTGCAAATTTACGGAAAATCCTGAGAATGCCCTAGAAGAATCTCAGCCACCTACAGGCTCCCAGCGTTCAAGGAGGTCCCTTATAACTGACTTGTAATCTGACTGTAACCTGATCATCACGCTGAGTGAGATGACTTGAGTATGCAGAGTTACGAGACGATTTTAATAGTCATATACATGAAGGAGACAGACCTTAGAGAATTCCTTCACGAAAATCATTGAAAATATCAATAGCAAGAACACAACCTCAAGTCCTTCAGAGAGACACAATACTTTGAACTAATAAAACATACTGTTTAAAACCTAATTGTTCAAGGATTAAAAACATGAAATATATGTGAGGCCAAAAGAGCAGCCCAAAAAAGCCACAGTCTGGAATCCCATTCTTTAGCATAATTTAAAAAAAAAATTTAACTGTTTTCATTTGGGGCTATATGAGTCCCTGTAAAAGAAAAATGTTATTAAAGAAAGCCAATAAATTATCTACAAAATTCAAATTTAGGTATTGTTAATGATAGAGATTGTTTTATGAGCTTGATTCATATCAGCCACCTTGAAGTTTATTACTTATCTCAATTTTTTCACTTTCTTATTATCTATCTATTTAGCTATCTATCTAGCTGCTAGCTACCATCTATCTTCTAAATACATTAAACATAAAATGTTTCTTTTAAAAGGTGATGTTCATTTAATGATATGCCATTGCATAAAACGATTATTAAATTACCATATAATTTCAATTTAGTCAAATATTTATTATATTTAATGTGAAACAAATCATCTTTGTCCCTTATGAAAGATGAAATTTTATATGGAAGCTGTGAACTGCACAGTGAACATTCATTAATCTTTCATAAAGAGAATTAAAACCTACTTGATTTGTGTGTCTTTATAATACATTCTTTTATAGTTTTCCTGCAGGAAGAGTAAACAGGTGTGAGAGGCTGCATCTTAGCCTTGAGAATACAGCATAAAATATTCCAGCAACAGCAAGGTGCTTATGAGTTCAAAATAGAGCCAAAATGCTAAACTCCTGCAGCTTGCCTGATGCAGGGCTATTTAACATTACCTACACCGGAGAGAAATGCTGGAGTAACTGACTTGGGAAAAATATCAAGTTAAGATTCTGTGAATGTTTTTCCCAAGCTTTGTTTCCACCCTGATGCCGGATGGAAGTGTTGCTCAGTATCAGCAGTATACTGTATAATTAACTGTATATTTATTTATAAGTATATATAACTGTATATATATTTATAAGTATAATTAACTGCTGTGTTACCAGTATCACACAAAGGGACACTGTGGCAAAGGATTCCTGTTTAAGTGTTCTGATATCAAAATAGGCACATTTGCTACCTGTCCATTTACTAGCTTCCTCCTATACTTGATAGAACATAATAGGCATACCCAAATATCAAAACAATAGCTTCTTGGTTTCCTGTAAGTTCCAGCTCCAGGGAAAGGATAACTGAATAATTAGAGTACTGTAAAGGCAGACCGTAACTTCACTGTCGGACTAGTTGAAGATCAGTTTGCCCTGTCCATTAAAACAAGTTCAGATGACTCTGTCTGAGCCTGCCATTAGCAGCTGCACTGTTACATTATGCATGGTATTTGACTATTCATAGAGAGGAAAATATGCTGTTTTCCATTAGTGGTTTTCTTTGAGTTTAAGTCTACAAATTACTGGAGATCTTTAGGCTGAGATGTTGCATCTTTGCATATTTACTATGCTCCTACCACATTAATTGTTAATGTGTAAGTCATGTGAGATACGAAAAATCAATAAGATTTCTATCAACCCTAGTTTTGTTGATTAAAATGCTTATGAAAATATAACATTGTGTTTACCTGGTAGTCTACGAATGAATCAAAAATATCTTCTGCAAGTTTTTTAAAATCACATATAAAGCTGATGTGATTTTTTTATGAAATCAGGATAATAGGACATTTAAAAACGACTGTTAATTCTAGATCGTCATCAGTTTTATACTCTGTACAAAAGGCAAAAAATATTCAGTAAGATATTTATATATATTTTTTGAGATTAAAATAATTAGATCGCTTCTCCCAATTACCTCTTCTTTCTTTCAGATTATAGCTTTGCTTTCTTTAACACGCACACACAGACACAGACACACACACACACACAGACAGACACACACACACACACAGACACACACAGACACACACAGACACACACACACACTTGCATTCTCTCCTACACATATGTTACCCTCTCTCAACGTTCCTTAGCTGCTTGTAGCTCTGTGTCCAGGATTGAGACCTCTTGAATTTTTCACTGTCTACATTAACATGTCTATTGATTTTCCCTGTTCAGGTCATGTTTAATTAGAATGCAGGTGAGACTTCCTGAGTGTACCTTTTCTAACATTTCTGGAAGGTAAAATCTCTCAGTAGTTTTAGATACTAGGACCATGCATGGACTGGATCTATGCCCGCTACACGGAAATAGCTGAGGGGAAGCTCAATCCTCATCTGGCTTCCCTAGTAAGAGGAATAGGGTCTGACTCTGACATCGACTCAGATGCCTGCTTTTTTTAAATTTTATTTTATATTAGTTTATTTACTTTACATCTGGAGGGTGCTCCCTCACTCCCCTCCTCTGAGCCCCCTAACCCTCTTCTCCTCCTTTCCCCTTCCCCTCTTCCTTTTCCCTCAGAAAAAGAGAGCCCCCTGTATCCATATTAACCTTCCCCAGCACATCAAATCACACCACAACATGGACTCAGTGGCCTGCTCTTTGATCACCTCCCCCTGGGGGGTGTTGCCTTGCCAGGCCACAGAGGAAGACAATGCAACCAGCCTAGATGAGACCTGGTAGGCTCAGGTCAGATGGAGGCAGAGGAGGACTCCTCCTATCAGTGGACTAGGTGAGGGACATAATGGAAGAAGAGGGAGGGTGGGTGGGACTGGGAAGGAGAAGAGGGAGAGAGCTATAGCCAGGATTCAAAGTGGAATAAAATGTAATGAATAATAATAAGTAAATAATAAATAAAAAAAAAGACCATAGAAGGAAAAAAAAAACATATCTAAACAAAAGAAAGGTATCTCAATACAAGGTAGAAGTGCACAGATAATCAAATATACTAGACCACAAGAAAAAATGTCTCTGGCACATCAGTTAAAATACTAAGTACACAGAACAGAGAAAGAATAGAAAAAAGCAAGAGAAAGAAACACAAGCCACATACCCATAAAAGGGAAACCATGAGAATAACAACAAAAACATATCTATATAACACAACCAAAGCTTTCAGACTTTTGGCTGTGGTATTGGGCAGGTCTAGGGGTTGCAGTAATGGAGGGTATATTCTGTCAGAAACCTGGTACTTGTTTGCAGCACAGCCAGGGTTGGCCAGATTATGATGGTTCACTAGATGGCAGACCAAGGCTAGATGTGTGTGTGTGTGTTGGGGGGAGAGGATTGGTATTGTTTATCAAGAATGAGGTGACTCATCTGGCTAGATGCTAGAGAAGGATTTGAATGGTACAAAAGTGTTTTGAGATTATTTTCCAAATAAAAGATTATTCTATGATGAGAATCTGCAGTTTTTTGAAATGTGAGAACTTTTACTTTTCTTTTGTAGTGTCTTATATAAAATATTTACAGACTACATGCTTTTCAAAGATTTCTGTGATTTGTCTTTAAGAAAGCTTAAACTCCTAGGATGAGTAAGAATGGTATAACTTGTCAGAGACAGTCCCTGTTCCCATTACTAGGGAACACATTTGGACACTGAACTGCCATGGGCTACATCTGTGCAGGGATTCTAGGTTATCTCCATGCATGGTCCTTGGTTGAAATATCAGTTTCAGAAAAGACTCCTGTGCTCAGATTTTTGGTTCTGTTGCTCTCCTTGTGGAGCTCCTTACTATCTGTGCAGGTCTTACTATCTCCCCCTTCTTTCACAAGATTCCCTGCACTCTGCCCAAAGTTTGGCTATAAGTCCAGTATCTGCTTTGATACCCTGCAATTTAGAGTCTTTCAGAGGCCCTCTGTGGTAGTCTCCTGTCCTGTCCCTGTTTTCTTCCTCATCTGATGTCCATCCTCTTTGCCTTTCTGAATGGGGAATGAGCATCTTAGCCAGAGTCCTCTTTCTTGATTAGCTTCTTTAGGTGACATGAACTGATTGACCTGCTCTTTAATCACCTCCTTCTGATTGAGGAGCAGCCTTACCAGGCCACAGAGGAAGCCAATGGAGCCACTAATGATGAGACTGATAGACTAGGATCAGAAGGAAGGAGAGGAATTCCTCCTCTATTAGTGGACTGGGGGAGAGAAAAGGGAGGGAGGGTAGGATTGGGAAGATAGGAGGAAAGGAGCTAAAGGGGAGGAAACAAAGTGAATGAACTAATTAATAAAAATAACAATAACAATAAAAGTATGTTTTCTATTTTTTTTTTAAAGAAAAGAATGGCATACCTTACATCATTATAGTTACAGCCAAAAAGTGGATGAGGGGAAATCTAAGTCCCTGATCTCCAAAAGTTTATAAATGTAGTAATTAAAATAAAATAATGTAGATTTTACTTTGGCAGCATAAACACATTCATGATATAAATGACCAATCTATTTACAACCAAAGTAATATGCTTCAAGCCATTATGCAAAGTGTTAAGACCAAAATCACACATATTCAGGTGACTTGAACTTGTCCTGCAAGTTTTCTCCTATGAATTTTGCCCACTAGAAAGCAGTGGCTTTGCCTGTCACAATTTCATTAACTTATAAACACAGCCAGCCAGAACCTGAAGAGCACAGACTTCAAATAAATTCAATCAGAGCATGTTTCAAGAAGCAAACATGTGATATGTTTTAACATCTGTGATTAAATAAGAAAAGTAATACTTGATTCATAAAAGGTGTGATAAGATTTGTTATTCATGGTTTAAAAATTACTTGTAAAGACTGTGCAGTAAATATATGTAAATATATATATATATATAAATATATATATATATATATATATATATATATAAAATCTCATGAAATAGAAATAGAAATCACAGTAAATGAGTAAATGAGTAAAACTCATTGAACTGAGATCTTCAAAGGCATGAATTCTGACGAAAGCAAACATAATTATTAGAAAAGGAAAATAAAGCTTTTTGACACAAGGCCTTGTTTATGTTGCTATCTGGATGAATAAATGTGTTAATGATGGAAACTATGAAAAAGATTAGCAGTATTGCTGGACAAAATGTCAATACACAAAATAAACTGCATATATTTAAAGCAGTAACAAGTTTTAAAAAACCAAAATCAGAGAACGAACATCATCTTTTAAGAGGACTGAAACTATATTTGGAGGAGGCTAAAAGTAAGTATCAACAATACTTTCACTGAAGTGTTAGGTTCCTGAGTGATGAAGAACATCCATGTAAATTGAGCACAGAACAAAAGTAAGACAGAAGAAAAAGCGTAGAAGGAAAATGGGCACATTTTTAGCAACCTGGGACACAGAACATGCAGAAGATAGATCACTAATATCACATGGTTTATTTATTTAAAGCACATTAGTTCTGGAAACTGTTAGTGGCATGTCCTTAAAGGAGTCAGGTACCCCGAGCCCTGAGCCCACAAGCTGTATAGCAGGTGTGAGCATTGTACACAGCTTCAGCGGCAGATCAGTGAAAGTGCCCTGGCAGTTTTACCTGTAGTCATTTACACATCAGTCAACAAGGAAACAGTGCCTTCCACATAACTGGTAGATATTTACTAACTAGGTTTGAAAAGAATTTGATTAATATTAACTGACAGGCAAGCACCAGAATCCCAATGCTTTACTTCATTTAAATTTATTTTAATGCTTCTTTAAAATGTCTTTTACAGAGACAGAGGGTCATTACGTTGTGCAGTTTCCTTTCTCTCTCCCTCTATACATCCTCTTCCCCCTCTCTTTTCTTCTCCCTCTCCTCCTCTTTCCATGTGTGTGCAACAGTGCACGGTGATTTTTTAGATATTTTCTTTTGAATTGATCATTAATCTTTACAAAAAGAAGCAATGATTATAAATGTAATAATTTAAAATCTCTATGTCCATATTATAACTGCTTGCTTTTAGAATATTAGATTAACACTTAGGATGTTGAGGTCAATCAAGAAAAGAGAATGTACAAAGTCATCTTGTTTTATATTTCATGCATTTGTTAGAGGTAGAGAGTTATAATGTGCATTGAAAACTGTAAGCCAGTAATTATTATTTTGTTGGGATATCTGTAGCATATCTAATGGTATCCCATTTCCTACGAGCTAGCTGCAGGATACAGGATGTCACAACTGAACAAGGCAGGGGCTTGTATTGCTGGGAAAAATCTTTCAATTTGACAAAATGTCTGCCAAAAAGTATCCAACACGCTTTCACATTCAGGTCCTGCAACTGTCACTCTGATTTGGCTCATGCAGACATTACAGGAAAGCTAACAAAATATAACCAAGACAATACTTTCCCAGAAGAAAACAAAAGGGAGTAAGCTTCAATTAGTCCATATAAAATAGAAGGATGGAAACCATGACAAAAATTTTACAGGAATTCCCAAGGACTCAATTTAGCTGATAATTTTAATGTATTTCCCAATAGACCTATCTAATCAGGAAAAATGAAAATGTATGGCCACTGAACAGCACTTCACTGAACTTGATAGAGACGCACACACTATTCATGAACTCAGCTCTAACAAGATGATGAACCACAGGTGAGCAGATTCAGATGTAGAACCCCCTTGCTGATTTGTCATGAGCCAGGTGTCTGTGACGACAAAGCATGTTTGCGTGACATCCTATATCAGCAAACTGGGCATTTATATCCTTACTCTATAATCACACAATGTTGAGTGCTTGGATATCTAAACAAGTTTATATAGATGAACATCTCATTAATATAATTTGATTTTTTTATAAAACATTTTGGAAATTTCTAGTATAGTTTATTTAAACAGAAAAATTCTATTATTTGTTCCATACTTATTTTGCATATGTTCTTGTGGAGATAGTGCTTTTTAAATGGAAGTCATCATGTATTATCATTGTTTTGGTTACATGTCTGCTGTTAATTTCATTTTCTTGCATTCTAAGCCTCTATGAGCAGACAGTTATCAATTTTCTGTCATTGTATATTAACTTATCTTTTAGAATATTGTCTAATGGAGTCATAATGCAAGTGCACTTTTCTATCTGACCTTCTCATTTTGCATCATTATCAGCTTTCAAGACTTGGTTTATGTGTTGATGTATTGTCTCTTTTAATTGTAACATATTCTTTAATCTTGTTAGTGAGCATGTTTATGTTTCATGTATATACCACAATTAGTTTATCTATTTACTGAAAGACCCCCGGAGGGTATCTTCCGTCTGAGAGACCCCCTCCCAAGGAACAACGAGGCCAGGCGTTCGTTTGCAATCAGCAAGAGGCTTTTATTTTGATACACGGGTACCCGGGGCAGCAGAGTCACTCGGAGGACTTGCGCGCCCCCTGGGTGGAAAGCTGGGGTTTTTATAGGGTTTTAGAGCAGAAGCGCGGGTACAGAAGCGAGAAGCATGGTTACAGGGGGCTGATTGGTACATTTACATGAGACCACGGTTTGAGTCAGAGTTTGGCAGGGACACCAGGATTCCAGGAACTGGGTGGTCAAAATGGTCATGATGACCCCTTGACGTGGCCCGCCACCTGTTTTATTTTTCCCTATCTCAGCTGGAACAGTCTCTGACAGATATCCCATGAGGGTGGTCACAACAAGTTGTTTTTAGCTCAACTGGGGCAGCCTGACCGCAGATATCCCAAGTGGGTGACACAGCTGGGTTTTTTAGTAATTTTCCAGTTTCCCATTTAGCCTACAGAGTTTTACAAAACAGTGGTGTCCCACAAAATGCTTTAGCTATGTTTAACTTAGGGTGAGGCAGGGGTCTTTCATTTACATAGTTTGCTGTATGTGTTGAGTGTCAGCAATCGAATAGCTAGGAGAATTCACATCCCTGCATAAGTCACTCTGAAGACAAATGCTTTTAGTTTCAGAGTAGACAATATTCCAGAATGAAGATCTGTGTGGCCTTGATCTGGAAGATCTGTGTGACCTTGATCTGGAATACCTATGTGGCCTTGATCTGGAATATCTATGTGGCCTTGATCTGGAAGATCTGTGTGGCCTTGATCTGGAAGATCTGTGTGGCCTTGATCTGGAATATCTGTGTGGCCTTGATCTGGAAGGTCTGTGTGACCTTGATCTGGAATATCTGTGTGACCTTGACCTGGAAAATCTGTGTGGCCTTGAACAACTTGCACTCAAGTGTTAGTAGTATTTTACTTTTAGGACCAATGTAGGAGTTTTGCAGTTTCTGTGGAAGAAAGTTAATTCCAAACATAGGTATTTGTAGTTTGTGTTAAACCCTGTGTTTTTTCTATTACACACATGATGTCTTAGGGTTTCTACTGCTGTGAAGAGATACCATGAGCACAGCAACTCTTATTTTAAATTTAATTTTATATTAATTAATATATTATATTAATTTATTCACTTTGTATCCCAGCTGTAACCCCATCCCTCATTCCCTCCCAATCCCTTCCTTCCTCCCTCATCTCCTTCCATGCCCCTCTACAAGTCCATTGGTAGGGGAGTTCCTCATCTGCTTCTGTCTGACCTTAGCCTATCAGGTCTCATCAGGACTAGCTGCATTGTTTTCCTCTGTGGCCTGGTAAGAATTTCCCAGCCCCTCAGGAAGAGGTGAATAAAGAGTCAGCCACTGATTTCATGTCAGAGACAATCCCTGTATCCCTTACTAGAGTGCCCCCTTGGATACTGAGCTGCCATGAGCCACATATGTGCAGGAGTTCAAGGTTATCTCCATGAATGGTCTTTGGTTGGAATATCAGTCTGAGAAAAGACCCCTGATCCCAGATTTTTTTGGTTCTGTTGTTCTCCTTATGGAGCTCCTGTCTTGTCCAGTTCTTTCTATCTCCCCCTTCTTCTTTCATAATATTCCCTGCACTCTGTCTAAATTTTGGTTAGACCACAGCAACTATTATAAAGGAAAAAATTTCATTGAGGCTGGCTTACAGTTTTAGAGGTTTAGTCCATTATTGTCATGATGGGAAACATGGGAACACACAAGCATACAAGGTGCTGGATAGGTAGCTGAGAGCTCTAAATCCTGAAATGTAGGCAACAGGAAGAAAGTTACACATTGGGCCTGGCTTGGGCATTTGAGACCTTAAAGCCTATCCCCCAGTGACACACATTCTCCATCAAGGCCATACATCCTTCCATAATGCTATATCTTGTAATGCTGTCATTACCCATGGGCCTTTGTGGCCTTTTTATTTAAACCACCACATATTGTGTTAAAAGACTGCTGTATTGTGGTTAAATACACATTTTTCTTATGGTTTCTGATCATTTTCTATGCTAAATTTCCAGGCAAAGAGGTTTTCTGCATGTGTGCCCAAGTATGGGTGGACTTTATCTGCCATTAGGAAAGTTATGTTGAACTCCTACCCTACCAAGTGTTAGCTTATTTGGGGAATAAGGTTGTTGCTGAATTGATTGTTAGATCAATCCACATTGGCTTAATCTCTACCTTTAAATCAAGTGTCAGTGGAAGAAACTGAGAAATCAGCAGAACAGCATCTAAAGATGAAGAGGAAGAGTTTATGCAACTAAAATTCCAAGAGATGCTGAAAGTTTCCAGCAGTCAGCAAAAGTTAGCAGGCACACATGTTGCTCAAAGATAGGGCGAGAAAAGAATTAATCCTTTCTACACAATGATTTTGAACAATTAGCCTCAAAGCATGTGACAATTTGTAACTGTAGTAAAAGTGTTTCACCTCTAAAGAGAAATGTACTCACAATTGACACAGATACCTCACAGCTGGGTCTTTGCAATATGAGGATCTTTTGTATGTGATGTGTGATTTTCAAATGCCATCTGTCATTTCTCAGAGTGTAGTCTGTCTCTTTATTTTCTTTTGCTTTTGCAATGCCAGGAGCAGAACCTAGGATTTGGGCTTCCTAGATAAATAATCTACAGTTTAAGCTATATCTCCAGCTATTTCTGTCCATATGATTTATGAGACAGGTTGTATCTAATGTGCCAGGCTGGCCTCAAACTTGCAGTAATTCTCCTAATACAGCTTCCCACGTGCCTGGTCTCTGTACTTAACACAATTTGACAATATTTTAGAACAGTTCCTTGTTTTAAAGCAGCCCAATGTCTAATTTACCACTGGAATATTGGGATGAGGCAGTTGAGAAGAAGTGACTCTTTTCTTTGTATATGAGCAGTGGGCCCACCCACTACCACTCCACAGCAATAATCTGAGCAGTACTTTCCTACTGTGGCATTACTTTCAAAGTAAGAAAGCTAGAGTGGAATGTCTGAGAGGGCTTTGCAGCCAGTCCTGAAGATACCTGATAAAACAGGATCAGATGAATGGGGAGGAGGTTCCCCCTCAACAGTGGACTTGGAAAGGGGCAGGGTGGAGATGAGAGAGGGAGGGAAGGACTGGGAGGGAATGAGGGAGCGGGACACAGCTGGGATACAGATTTAATAAAATGTAACTGATAAGAAAAAATAAAATTAAAAAAAAAAGAGTCAATGGTTGTGAGTTGATGAGGGAGGAGGCCACAGCCAGGATACACATTGAATATAAATTGTAATAAATGATAATAATAATAAAGAGTCAATGGTGTTATAATATTAAATCTGTCCTGATTTTACACACAATTACATTTGATGTAATCCACCTGGAAGCCTCAGGCTGGATGACAATGGAAAATGTCAAGTGACAGCCATGAGAAAACCGAGATTTTGAGATTAACTTTCAGTCTTATCTAGCATTGATCATAACACTGTTGCTATGAAAGCATTTGCAACAAGTCAAAATCAGAAAGTCTCAGCAAATAAATAGAAACAGAGAATGTTGAATTGATTATTGGGAGCTATTGTGTAGAGATATGTCATTATTTTCTGGCTCAGGCTTACCTAGAATTCACCTAGATTATGCTCACCTCAAATTCTTCATGATTCCCTTCTTTCAACCTCCAAAATTAGCCTTTTTTTTAAAAAAAAAATAAAATATTGCATTCACTTTTGAAAAAATAAAGCTGCATTTATTTAACAGTAATACAAGAAATACAGAAGAAAGAACCAACACAATGAAGAAAAGAAATGGGAATTATCAACTTAAATAACAATATGGAAGTAAATAGGTGCAGAGATTTAGAGGTATATTGAATATAACTCTGTATGTGATACTTTTGTCACTGATTTCCTCAGAAACTAGAGGAGTAACATTCAGGAATAAAAATACACCTGAATAAACATTGATGTAAAATATAATTTGACCACAGACATAATTCTACAACCTCAAGAAGATGAACAAACATAAAAGATAACAATGTTAAAAAAGAGACCAGTATACCTTATAAGAAACTACTTAAAGCAAAGACAATGTCTTGAAAACACTGGTAGCAAGTCATACCTTATGAGAAGAGTACGATCCATAGACCATCACTAACATCATTATCATTCAACTATGACTCTTCAGAAAACATCATAATAACACAGAGCTGATGTATTAGGTGGCAAGTTCTGAAGAAAACTTACAGTCTATCTAGAATTTTACAAGCTAATTTATTTAGCATGAAATAGAAATATACAGAGCCAGAGAAGAAACACTTCAACAATTTTTTCCAGAAGACATTATGCTTCCAAAATTGTTTATTGTTTGTTTGCTTTTTTAATGAAACCAAAACTTTACCATTACCTAGAGGATAGTGCACACAGAAACTTACTTGTTCACTTTCCCCAATCCCAGTAGAACTGTTTTTTTTTGTTTTGTTTTGTTTTGTTTTGTTTTTGCACAGGCTGGTCTTGAACTCAACCCCTTACCACTGCTATTACAAGTGTAGACTAGTGCACATGACTATACTTTCAAAACCATTTTTTCTTACTCAATTATTTTCTTATATTTTGCCTCCCATCATCTCAGCTTTGTCGGCAAGCTTAGAAGATCTCATAATTTGTCTGTTCATTCATCTAGAAGATGAAAGTTTTCACCAGTACATCCACACTGTTTTAGGTACAAAATAAATATAATTAAAATGGAGAACATAATCTGACACTAAAGCACATCCAGGAAAATTTTAACAATGAACGAATAGAATAATGAATGGAAAACATGACTAGTTTGAAGTTTTCCTAGGGAAAAAAGAAATGACATCACTAAAACACATTATTATAAAAACTGATAAATCTAGTTGATCTGTCCCATGGTGAGAGTGGAGCGTTGAAGTCTCCCACTATTAAGGTATTAGGATCAATGTGTGATTTAAGCTTTAATATTGTTTCCTTTACGAATGCAGGTGCTCTTGTATTTGGGGCATAGATATTCAAAATTGTGATGTCCTCTTGGTGGATTTTTCCTTTGATGAGAATATAGTGGCCCTCCTTATCTTTTTTTGATTAACTTGGGTTGAAAGTCAATAGACTTTATATCTAATAAAATATTATTAGATATAAAATAGGATCAGATGAATGGGGAGGAGGTCCCCCCTATCAGTGGACTTGGAAAGGGGCAGGGTGGAGATAAGGGAGGGAGGGTGGGAGTGGGAGGGAATGAATGAGCGGGATACAGCTGGGATACAGAGTTAATAAAATGTAACTGATAAGAAAGAAATAAAGTTATTTAAAAAACTGATAAATCATGCTTTTTTCCTAGGATGTACACATTTAGAATAGCTTAAAGACATAACAGAGAACAGCTATACACAGATTACAAAAATTTTCACTTAGATTTCCCATCTTTATAACAAGTGGTATATTTTATTCTAAATTTAATTTTTTTATTTTTTATTCATTAATTCAATTTACATCTCGGTCATAGGCCACTCATCTTCTTCACTCATTCCCACCTTCCCTCTAGCATCCCCTCTCCCATAGTTCTCAGGATAGGGAAAGCTTCCTACCCCTAAACCCCAGGTCATCAGTCACATCTTCACTGTAGATGGTAGGTAAGCTCCATTAGGGGAAAGAGACCCAAAAGCAGACAAGACCGTATTTTTCAGAGATATCCTCTATTCCCCTAAGTAGTGGAACCACAGGAAGCCTAAGATGCCCATTGGGCATGTCTTCTTGGGGTCTGTGCATTGTAGTATGTCTATCTTCTACTATATGACTAAAATTTGCTTATAAGTGAGTATGTACCATGTGCGTCTTTCTGGGTCTGTGTCACCTCACTCAGGATTATCCTTTCTAGATCCAGCATTTGCCTACAAATTTTGTGGTTTCCTTGTTCTTTAATAGCCAAGTAGTATTCCATTGTATAAATGTACCTCAGTTTCTTTATCTGTTCTTCAGTTGAGGGACATCTAGGTTGTTTCCAGGTTTCTGACTTTTATGAATGAAGCTGCTGTGAACATAGTTGAACAAATGTCCTTGTGTATGGTGGATCATCTTCTGGGTGTATGCCCAGGAGAGATGTAGAGGGTCTTGAGTTATAGCTAATCTCAGCTTTCTAGAAAGTGCCAGATTGATTTCCAAAGTGGTTGTACATGTTTGCACTCCCACCAGCAATGGAGGAGGGTTCCCCTTTCTCCACATGCTAACCAGCACATGCTGTCACCTGAGTTTTTTTATCTTATCCATTCTAACAGGTATAAGATGGAATCTCAGAGTCATTTTGATTTTAATTTCCCTGATGAGTAAGGATGTTGAGCATTTCTTTAAGTGCTTTTTTACCATTTGAGATTGCTCTGTTGAGAATTCTATTTTTAGCTCTGTATTCCATCTTTTTAAATTGTATTATTAGGTTAGTGTTTAAATTCTTGAGTTCTTTATATAATTTGGATATTAGCCCTTTGTTGGATGTTGAGTTGATGAAGATCTTTCTGTTTAAAGTTTGCTCTCTTATGTGTTTCCTAGTGTAGCATTTCAAGGTGTTGAATTAATTCTGGGAAAGCATAATATGGTAGAATGCATGATAACCGTCATTTTAGAGTCTAAGCACTTGGCTGCGGAAGCAGGACCACTGTATGCTTATCACACAAATTGAGTGCAATCTTAAATATTCAAAATGATAACTGTCAGTTTCACTTAACTTAGGCCTTCTTAAGGCCTAAGTTTTAGCCACTTAAAGGATGTTTGGAAATTATTTTTAAAACTGAGAAATGGGTTAGGAGAGATTCTGTACTTTTTTTTTTCTTAATGATGTGTTGTGGATCCCCGAGGAACTACTGCAGCCATGGCAGAAGCACCTGGCTGGGAAGGAGAGGCTCAACTAACCTTGTGGGTCCTATTAGCACAGGGCACCACTGTTAAATGTCCAGCATCACCAAAGGGAAACAGTGACACTTTCAGCTCCTCTTTTAGAAAACAAGCATTTCAGATCTCTAATCCCGGAGATACTGAACAATAGTTCAACCTTCAGACTAAACACTGCCCAACAGACAGAAAACATAGCTTCAAGGTGATTTTTATCAGGATTCTGGGTTTCATTTTAGTATTGCTCTGAGATGAACAGCATTGTATGAAAAGGCCAATGAACCATCTGAAAGGTTTTCTCCTGGATAAATGAACTGATTTTTTATCTTAATTGGGCTTCATTCTTTATTTCACAGACATTTAATACGGTAAATCCTCCAGATAAACTCTCTTTTTTTTCATTTTTTAAACTGTTTCTTTTCCAGACATCTGTTTTGTACTATACTTGATGAAATCCAAAAGAAATATTGAGCTGTATCTATCCCAGAAGTTAAGATTTAATTACACAGATCTTCAAGGTGAGAAACCACTTGACATTGAAACTGCACTACACTGGTAAGTTTTTGCTCAAATATTTTCAGATGAACTATGACTTTCATTTAGAGATATATGGAAAGTATAAAAATTCTAGATATTTAACTGAATGAAAGGATGTCAAATCTGCAGCAATTCTCTACTTCACGCTCTTAAATATTTTCATGGCGTCACAGTCTTTACTTATATACCAGTACTCTAGTGACATCCATGTTATTAAGTGGTTGTACAGTCTAGAGGGATGGCTGAAAAGTTAGGGGTATTTTCTGTTTTTCTAGAGGAACCAGGTTTGGATCCTGTCACCCTCATCAGATTGCACTCAACCACCTACACCTTTAGTTACAGGGAATCTGACACCCTCTTCTCACTTCTGTGCAGAGGGAAACACACACACACACACACACACACACACACAAACACATAAAGAGAGAGAGAGAGAGACATTAAAGGTGAAAGGATTCTTAAAAAGTATCTATAGTCAGATGGAATGGGAGGAGGACCTCCCCTATCAGTGGACTTAGAGAGGGGCAGGTAAGAGATGAGGGAGGGAAGATGGGAATGGGAGGGAATGAGCGTGGGGGCTACATCTGGGTTTCAAAATAAATAAACTGTAACTAATATAAAAAATAAAAATTTAATTAAAAAGTATCTATGAATGAATTTCTTTCCAAAGTTCAATAAAACCTAGAAAGTGTTTGGAGCATTTTAACATAATACTCTGACAGTAATGAAGTATCCAAAACAGTTATCCATACATAACTGGAACAATAAACAGAAAAACTCATCATGTTCAATGCTTAGAAAAGATTCACTTAAGAAATAGTGCCAATACCCCCTCCTTTTACAATAGCAATACTCTGTGAGCTAAATATTTTATTGTGTGTTAAAGTATTTTTTGAGTCCAGGAGAGCTAACCAGGGATTAGTAAATATCTTCTCTCAGCAGCTCTGCCCTTGCCCAGGCTTTCAGTGAGAGTAAACTCTGTTTAATGGATGCACTTGACAGGACAATCCATTATAAGTGCCTTAAAAGCAGACATAAGTAAAACAACCTAAACCACATCCACTGTTAATAATAGATGTTTATTCATCATTGGCAACTATTGATTATAGGCTTAAAAGGAAGTTCTTTGCGCATTGATTTTGGGGCCTTTGCCTTGCTAGGTAGATAATTGCAAGAAACATGAGCTTAATGGAAGCATGTCACAACTCTTAAAAAATTAGGTTATCATTCAAGAGCCAAGGTACAGTGTGAGGCCACGTTGGTTGTGAATAGAAACAGCTTGTGTTTGAAGAGATATCGTGACCCAACACCTTGGCGATTTCTTACAAATAACTGACTGCTGTTATTTGTACTCTTTAAATTCAGAGCTCTATTATTCTAAAGGTTTTAGACATAAGGGTCTTGCTTATTGTATCTGAGTTGAAAATGAGTTTTATCAGTCATTGCAACTATTCATTTTTCTTTTATGACAGAATTTTTCTTCTATGACATGGCAGACACACAGTACATTAATGGAAAGATGGGATTTGGATGCAGTGATGTTCGTGCTCCGGATGTGAGAAATCACACAAATAAAGGATGGATGAAGTAAGGGGGGGGCTAGGACAAACTTCTTTGGTATATGAAACCCTAAGCTGTAGAACAATTTGAACTTTGTATTCTAGAATAGGACCTAGTCATTAAATTGTGATTCTTGACTTTCTATTAAACCTATCTCCCTCAAGTAGAGTGAAAGAGGGTACAGTTTCATAATGGGATATTATTGAAAGTGATGACAACACTCATGTAAAGGCAAATCAAATCATGAAAAGAAAATCAAAATCATTGGCCGAGTTGTCTATGAGCTTCTAGATGTGGATGCAGAAGATGGCATGGAGCCTGAGAAATGCACAGTGATTGTTTAAAACCAGTGATGAAAGTGGCTCTTAGACATGCTAGTCAGAACCTCAATACTTTTGAATGCCAAGCTATTGGAATAAAATCCTTGTGGGGATAAAAGACTGAATATTTAAAATTTGTTTTTACTATCTGAAAGTGCCATGTTAGACATGTTAAAAAGACAAGCAAACACTAAGAGTCCTGCGGCAGCTCAGACTATCATCCAAAATGTAGGAGGTAGAGTGGGAAGGAATAGTTTAAGGCCAGTCTGAAATGCAAAAAGAAATTTAGTCTCAGAGAAGTGTAAAAACTATCAAAAGTATAACAATGGCCAATAAAATATATGTAGTTTTACATTTCTTTAACCATATCTTTTTTCCATAGGTAGAGAGGATATCTTTCATGTTTTAAAAGAGATAGTTATAATCCCATACCCATACTGTAGATTTATATTAGCAAGGATTGGTAGCTGTGTACATATACGTCTTATTTACTCCTCCTTTGCTGTGATAAAATACCATGAGTAAGTTACAAAACGTATAAAAAGAATTAATTGGGCTTACAATTTCCAAGGTTTAATAGTCCATCATGATAGGGTTGTGTGGCAACAAGCAACAGTCATGTTGGCTGGAGCAGCTGACATGCATACCTTGATTCATAAGTAGGAGGCCCTGGGAGTCTCAAAAGTCATGTGAAACCTGAAAGCCTGCTTCCAGTGACACACCTTCTCCAACAAGAACATACCTCCTAATCCTTCCCAAACAATATCATCAACTGAGGACCGTGTATTCAATCATATGAGCCTATCGGGACATTTCTTCTTCAAACTACTACATCATGCACATGGTAAGATAGCCATTTGTATAAAGAAATATATATGTATATAATAGGAAAACCTATATTACTTATGAAGGATGTGGTATTTTGAAAGTTAATGATAGACTGATCCTTATTCTCCATATCATTTCTCTTGTTGCTTAGTAATTGTTTAACTTTATATATAATTTATGACAATTTTTAATTGAAATCTAATACATTTCTTAAATATTTAATAATTTAATGCTTGTATAATGAGTTTCAACAATAGTGAGATCTTCTTACCCACAAACTCTAGATTGCAAGGTCAGTAAGAAATGCAGAGTTACTGTAAGAAATCTGCCAATCTATGTGACTATCAAGTACATTATACATGATGAATAAGGCTAATAGCTAGTTCTACATTTGAGTTACTGTCACTGAAAATACATTCTCATTCTTGAGAAAGGTGGGAAATATTACACTACTGTCTTCACCACTTCAGCTGAAATGTTTTCAAAATATTTATATGAACCCAATTTTCTGCTGCAATTCTTTTCCCATAAACTTTTTTTCTATTAGTGCAAAAATACATTCTTCCAATTCTCTGGCAGAAATTATGATGTACTTACATGAATTGTAATTATTAGTTAAATGACAAGAACAGACCAATATTTATGCTGTCTAAATTTTCAGAGTTTAAATTGCATTAAACATATTTTATTACATTCACAGATGGAAATATGGGGATCCGGCATACTCTGTTATTTAGTGCCAGCAAGGAGAACGTAAATTATCAAATATCTCTGACTATTCAGTTGAGTCAAAACACTCAGCCCAAAATTGCTGAAACAGTACATTAACAATGGCTTTAAGACAGATTCAAATTAAAGGTTGCATTCAATACGTCACAGTTCATTCACAGCGGCATGCTAATATCTGTCACTATTTCTTCTGTTTATTATTAAATATTTTTAATTTCAAAATTAGTGGGAATATAATAATACAAACTATACTAAGATGTAGTGGTTGAAAGTAGTGTAATTCATTATCTCATTGTTTTGTGTATTAGTGATAAGGATATTTTTATCCGAGTTTCAGAGCCACAAGGTCTCTTGACATGTCGACAGGTTCACACGGTCTCTTGACGTGTTCTTTTGTCGTTGACCCTCTTCCCTCTTTACCAACATGGAGCAAGAGTCTCTATACATGGATGCTAGCCAGTTATGGAATGATATCTTTTTTATTTTTCTTGTTCTAAATTATTATCATTTATTACAATTTATTCAATTTGTATCCTGGATGTGGCTTTTTCCCTCGACTCCTTCCAAACCCACCTTCCCTCCTTCTTCTCCCCCTATGCCTCTCCCCTAGTCCACTGTTAGAGGAGGTTCTCCTCCCCTTCTATTTGACCCTAGCCTATAGGCCTCATCAGGACTGGTTGCACTGTCTTCACTGCCCCCCCCCCCAGGGAGCAGTGATCAAAGAACCTGTCACTGAGTTCATGCCAGAGAAAGTCCCTTCTCCCATTATGAGGGACCCCATATGAGGGGTCCCCATATGAGGGACTAAGTCAATATCTGTCTTAAAGTGCCTTGATTTGGAGTCACCAGGGAAAGAACAGGACTGGGCTCATACAGAGATATGAGAGCAAAGGGAAATCTGAATACTTCTGAGTCCTGCATGGCCAGAATTTCATCCCCAAACAGAAAGCCAATGCACAGCACATACTCTTTTTACACTGTAGTAGTGAACCCCCTAAATATTCCCCAGAAAATCTTAAGTACAAATAGCTAGGCACATGTATTAAGGAAAAATAGCATTGCAAGACAAAGGAGGACACTTGAAATTCAGAAAAGACAGCAATTCTCACACCAGAGCTCATGCTCAGCTGAAGCTGTGAAGGCATCTCTGGTACCTGGTGAAGTCAGGTTTCAGGCTTGTGGGTCTTTGCTAGGTGGATGAGCTCGGGTTGAGAGACAGTACTCAGGAAGCTGCATTTCCTTCGCTGTGTCATGAGGTTACATGGCAAGTATCATCTGAGGTTACACACTCTACTGTATGCTCAATTAACCGTGGAACAGACACTCACCATTCATTCTCACGTTTCCTGGCTGACCTCAAGACCTTTTTAATTTTTTTATAAAACATAATATTTTCATTGTTAATTTGGAAATATTGCATCATGCATCCCGATCACACTAACTTCCCAGTCTTCCAAGGTTTACTCCCACCCATGTGACCACCCTCACAAGAATAAGGGGGAGCAAAAGTAGGAGGAGGACAAGGAGGAGGAAGAGGAGGAAAAGAAACACAAGACCAATTTGTGTTACCCATATCCCGGAGCATGATAAAACTGTAAGTAGTCAGCCCCTGAAACAAAACTGAGTAATTCCCTGCTCTTCTCTCCTCTTCCCTCCACTCTAGGCCCTCAACTGTTTGTGATCTGCGGACATTCACACATTACCGCTTTGTAAGGTTCTTCTTTTTTTTTTCCTCTGAAGCATCTACGGAGGACCAAGCATGGACTGGAGCTAGACCCCCCCCCCCAACCATACAAAGATGCAGCAATGGGCAGCTTGGGCTTCATTGTGGGTCCTCAGGTAAGAGGAACAAGGACTTCATCTGATACTGACTCTCTTGCCAGCTTTTTAATCACTTCCCTCTAATGAGACTGCTTTGCCTGGCCACAGGGGAAGAGAACATCCTCAGCCCTGATTCCACCGAATTAGCTAGGGGGGTGGGGTGGGAAGAGGGGCACCCCTTTTCTGAGGAATAGGGGAGGGAGAAGGAAAATGGAAGAGAGGGAGGGTGGGACTGAGAGGAGAGGTGGAATGGACTACAACCAGGATGTAAAAGGAATAAGGAAAAAAAAAAAAGGCTTCAGACCTTTAACATTAGCCCTTCATATGGTGGTCTTGTAACATGGCACCTGCTTCTCCAAAATCACTAAGAAGTGAGACAGCAATAGAGAGCATATTCCTGAGGGCACTGATAGTCTTTTTATAATTAATTGAAAGTATCCTCCCATCACTTTTGTTTTATTCTATTGATTATCTAACAAAAGATTTGACCCAAGGCCAAACTGTTGAATAGGAGGGGATCTTGTCCCCTTAGAACCTGACTAGTACTGCAGCCAGTTTCATCGATTCCATGAGTACATTCATATAAGCCACGGAAGTATTACCCATTCACAGTAGCCTGAAAACCATGACAAAAGTAAATCATGTCCATTAAAAGGGAAAGTCTTCTATTTTTATTTCAAGTACAGATTCTTGTCCCCAAAGGACTCCTACATTTTATCTTAAGATCTGCAATCTCTCTCTCTCTCTCTCTCTCTCTCTCTCTCTCTCTCTCTCTCTCTGTCTCTGTTGGTCTCCTTGTGCAGTTCCTGTTCCATGAAGGTCTTTCTATTTCCCTCTTCTTCCAGGTTTCTTGCACTCTGCCCAAAGTTTGGCTATGAGTCTCAGCACCTGCTTCAATAACCTGATAGGTAGACTCTTTCAGAGGCCCCCTGTGGAAGGCTCCTGTCTTGTTCCCTGTCTTCTCCTACTTCCAAAGTCTATCTTGTTTGCCCTTCTGAGTGAGGTTTCAGCCTCTTCCCTAGAGTCCTCCTTGTTGTTTAGCTTCTTGAGGACTATAGATTTTTGTATGTTATCTTACATTATATGGCTAATATCCACTTATAAGTTAGTATATACCATTTGTGTCTTTCTACTTCTAGGTTTTCTTCAATTTTTAAATTGGATGTCCAATGGTTAGTTATCTTGTTGAGAAATGGAAAATGGATGTCTCAAGTATTTTTCTTTCTTTAAGATTTGTGTATTTATTTGTTTATTATGTTTACAATGTTCTGTCTGCATGTAAACTGCAGAAGAGGGCACCAGATCTCATTATAGATGATTATGAGCCACCATGTGGTTGCTGGGAATTGAACTCAGGACCTCTGGAAGAGCAGCCAGTGCTCTTAACCTCTGAGCCATCTCTACAGCCCTCAAGTCCTTTTCTTATTTTGTGTTTCACATTTTAGACTCTTGGGTCTGTATGCTGTCTTTCTTCTATTAAAATTAGCAAATGCAGCTTTCCCAGTCAGCTTCGCCCAAGCAGAATTTCTCCAAATATGTTTCACATTCTGTATTTTTTCTGTTGTCTTCAGTTCCAAATGGAAATAGCAGTGAATATTTAACTATTTAGGATTTTTTGGTAAATGAATCCATGGATATGGAATAGTATATATTTATACCCCATCCCCTTCCAAGTCCCCCTGGCGTTCCCTCCATTCATACACCCCTCTCAAATACACAATCTTTTAAAATAGATTTTTGAAATGATCTCCCTTAGTGCTGCCCATATGCTCACTGACATGATGCCATTCCCTGGAGCATCGAAAACCTATTAGGAGTCACATTCCTACAGGAAACCGACCCTTTCTTCCCTAGCAGCCATTAGCTTCCAAAACTCCTCAGCTTATACACCCCTCCTTCATAAACACTAGAGTTCTGACTGGTGTTCTTGCAAAGGCAGCATAAGTACTGAGAGTTCATGGCTGTTCCCTAGAATATCTTTCTGGTCCCATTGTGCAATATTCCATGAACCCCTAGGGAAAAGGTTTTGTTAGAGAAGATCCATTTAGGGCTTAGAAAGCTGTGGAGTTTTTACTTTCTGCATTTTTGCTGGCTGTAAATTTATGTATTAAGCGCCACTCATAGAAAAAGGAAGCTTCTCTGATGAGGGCTGAAAGCGTCACTAGTCTGTGAATTTAGAGATGTGCATTTAGAAGAAAATTTGAGATTACATCCTTCTAGCATGATAGTAACAGCTTCTTAGGGCCACACCCATAGGTTCTTTGCTCTGTGTGTAAGAATGCTACCATGTCTATTCTGTGTAGTAGCCTTAAAGCCATGTAAAAAATGAAAATTAAAAACATGTTAACAACAACAACAACAAAGAAATAAGTTTTTAAGGCTACTTGTACTCAAGGTTGGGGTGTTCAAGGGAGTGAAAGCAGGTAATCTTTGATCATCCTTTGTGAGCTCAGAAGTTTCCTGCATTAGCATCACATCAACAGGAAAGGTAACATTTAAACATATTTAAAAATACAAATTAGCTTTGGCTAAACATAATTGATGACAGGTTCCAAGCTTAAAAATAAATGTTTTGTACAACCCAATGACATAGTTTAAAAATAGTATGTTTTAGTACATCAACTTAATTATATGGGTTAAAAATATTATGTTTTAGTACAATTATATGGAAATTTTATAATTATTTAGTGAACCTTATCACTGTAGACTATATTTCCAATTGAATTAAAAACGCTGTTACTATATTCAATAATATGTGTTCTGAAAACTTTTTTTAACATATAGCTCATGTGTCAAGTCCTAGGGAATCACAGAAAATACCCCCTAAATTTCTGCACAAATAGAACTTCTTCGGTTGATAGTAGCTTAGTCAAAAGGATGAGAAAAGAAAATTTATTTTTATATGTTGCTTTAAAAAATGTATTTATTTTTAAATTTACTTTACATCCTGGTTTTAGCCCCATCTCACCTCACTTCCCAGTTCCACCCTCCCTCACCTGCTTCCCAATTCCTCAGACAAGGGGAGACCCTTCCATTCAGCTCAAGCCACATCTGTACTGAGCATGTCCACAATCATAATCTGGATATTTAGCAATTTCATTTGTCTATAATTGTAACTGCCTAATTAACTGAATATAACATATAGGAAATGATCCTATCTATAATTTTTGTTTGAAATAAATAAATAAATATATATGTATACTTTAAAACATGAATCCTCATTAGTTTCATGATATTTAACCTGCCAGATGAACACTGAAAAACTGAATTAGTTATAATATGCTATGAGGGTTTATTATATAGGTATGGAAAAAGTCAGGTAATATGAATACAACTAGGTCAGCTTACAAAAAGACATCACTTTCCCTCCAATCAGATATGTACTAATCAAATTCTAACTTCTTATATTAATCAGCTCAACAAGACATTTTTTTTATGACCATATAGAACTCTTCTTGGCAACTATAATAAAAATCTTTCTGGAAAAAACAAAACAAAACAAAACGCTGTTACTTTTTGGGTGTGTGATCTTTATTGGAGTAAACTATGAAATTATTAGTACAAATATTTCAAGAACAATTTTGGGTGGCATATTAACACTAATAATAACATAATTTATTTCCAAATTGGGCACTTTGAGAATAAAATTATAAATATTTAATGGTAATGGAGTACAACTATATTAGTGTTATGATTTATCAGTAACTAATGAAAACATTACGCTACCATCAAATTTAAAATAACACACACAAGCCTACTTACACCATCTTACACCAGCATGTTGATATTGGATTGTGGTCTACTATTTTACTTATATAATTATATTTAACTCATTGTTTATGAGGGTAAATTTTAGAATTAGTGTGAAGAAAGCTAAAATTAATTTAAAATAGGAAAAACTAAGATTTGTTCAACACTCAAAAGGTAAAGTACTTTAAGTGAGATTGTAGTGAGAGTGTAGATTTCTTTGTTATATGCTATATTAAATTTTTAAACTCCAATAAGTATTTATATACTTAGCTTTGTGTTAAACCCTTCATTAAAATTCTATTGACATCTTTTCCATGTTTCCTTATCTAAATATAAGTTTGAGAATCACAGAATTGAACAAATATTTCTAACCTGTTATTAAAGGAACACTGGACTCTGGCCTTTCAAGTCTAGACTCTCAGAAAATGCTCTGTATTTTCTTGACAATATTAGCACTTATTGACTGGCAGGTCCGTGCAGGAAGTTCCACTTGATAGTATGTTTACACTGTGACTTTAAAACAGTCTAAAAGATCATATGTATCTTTTACAGTAAAGGATAGATGATAATCAAGGCCATATTGCTAGTGTGCAAAATGAATAGGGTATCAGCACTATTCCCAGACATTACATTTTACATTCTATCTACACTCATTACTTTGTTTACTCAATTATTTACTTTTTTCTTTTTTTTAAAAAAAATTTTTTATTAATTACACTTCATTCACTTTTTATTGTCCCTGTGGTTCCCTCCCTCCTCCTGTCCCAATCCTTCCCTTCCTCCACCATCTGCATGCATGCCCCTCGCCAAGTCCACTGATGGGGAGGACTTCTTTTCCTTCCTTCTGATCCTAGTCAATTAGGTCTCATCAGGAGTTCCTGCATTGTCTTCCTCTGTGGCCTGGTAAGGCTGCTGTCCCCTCAGGGGGAGGTGATCAAAGAGCAGGCCAATCAGTTCATGTCAGAGACATGAACTATTACAATGGAACCCACTTGGATACTGAACTACCATGGGCTACATCTGGGCAGGGGTCTTAGGTTATCTCCACGAATGGTCCTTAGCTGGAGTATCAGTCTCAGGAAAGACCCCTGTGCTCACATTTTTTGGTTCTGTTGCTCTCCTTGTGGAGTTCCTATCCTCTCTAGATCTTACTGTTTCTCTCTTCTTTCCTAAGATTCCCTGCACTCTGCCCAAAGGTTGGCCATAAGTCTCAGCATCTACATTGATAGTCTGCAGGGCAGAGCTTTTCAGAGGTCCTCTGTGTCAGGCTCCTGACTTGTTCCCTCTTTTCTCCTTCTTCTGATGTCCATCCTCTTTGCCTTTTTGGATAAGGATTAAGCATTTTAGCAAGAGTCCTCCCTGTTGATTAGTTTTTTTAGATGTACAGATTTTAGTAGGTTTATCATATATTATATGTTTATATGAGTGAGTATATACCGTGTGCATCTTTCTGCTTCTGGGATAGCTCACTCAGGATGATCTTTTCCAAATCCCACCATTTACCTGCAGATTTCATGATTTCCTTGTATTTTTATTGCTGAGTTATATTCCATTGTGTAGATGTCCCACAATTTCAGTATCCATTCCTCAACTGGGGGCATCTGGGTTGTTTCCAGCTTCTGGCTGTTACAAAAAAGGCTGCTACAAACATGGCTGAATAAATGTCGTTATTGTGTACTTGAGCTTCTTTTGGGTATACGCCTAGGAGTGGTATATGTGGATCTTGAGTAAGCACTATTCCTCGTTGTCTGAGAAAGCGCCAGATTGATTTCCAAAGTGGTTGTAAAATTTTACATTCCCACCAGCAGTGGAGGACGGTTTACCTTTCTCCACAACCTCTCCAGGATGTGTTGTCAATTGAGGATTTGATCTTAGCCATTTTGATGGGTGTAAGGTGAAATTTTAGGGTTGTTTTGATTTGCATTTCCCTTATGACTAAGGACGTTGAACATTTATTAAGTGTTTCTCTGCCATTTGATATTCCTCTATTAAGAATTCTCTGTTTAGCTCTGTAGTCCATTTTTTAATTGGATTACTTGATTTATTACTGTTTAACTATTTGAGTTCTTTACATATGCTGGATATTAGTCCTTTGTCCGATATAGGGTTGGTGAATATCCTTTCCCAATCTATAGGCAGTATTCTTTGATATACAGAAGCTTTTCAGTTTCATGAGGTCCCATTTATTGATTGTTGCTCTTAGAGCCTGTGCTGTTGGTGTTCTGTTCAGGAAGATGTCTCCTGTGCCAAAGAGTTCAAGGCTCTTCCCCACTTTTTTCTGCTAACCTATTTAATGTGTCTGGTTTTATGTTGAGGTCTTTGATCCACTTGGACTTTAGTTTTGTGCAGGGTGATAAGTATGGATCTATTTGCATTTTTCTACATGTAGACATCCAGTTAGACCAGCACCATTTGTTAAAGATGCTGTCTTTTTTTCCATTGAATGGATTTGGCATCTTTGTAAAAAATCAGGTGTCCATAAGTGTGTGGATTTATGTCAGGGTCTTTTATTCGATTCTATTGATCCACCATTCTGTTTCTATGCCAGTACCATGCAGTTTTTAGTATTGTTGCTCTATAGTACAGCTTGAGATCAGGGATGGAGATACCTCCTGAAGATCTTTTACTGTAGAGAATTGTTTTAGCAATTCTGGGTTTCTTGTGTTCCATATGAAGGTGAAAATTTTTCTTTCAAGTTCTGTAAAGAAGTGCGTTGGTAATTTGATGGGAATTGCATTGAGTCTGTAGATTGCTTTGGAAATATGGCTCTTTTTACTGTATTAATCCTGCCAAGCCATGAGCATAGGAGATCTTTCCATCTTCTGATATCTTCTTCTAATTCATAAGGGAGATTGGCCTGAAATTCTCTTTTTTTGTTGGGTCTATGTGAGGTCTAGGTACCAAGGCGACTATGGCTTCATAGAATGAATTTGGTAATGTACCTTCTGTTTCTCTTTTGTGGAATAGTTTGAAGAGTGTTGGTGTTAGCTCTTCTTTGAAGGTCTGGTAGAATTCTGCAATGTAAACATCTGGCCCTGGGCTTTTTTTGGATGGTGGACTTTTGATGACTGCTTCTATATCCTTAGGGGATATAGGACTATTTAATTGATTTACTTGGTCTTGATTCAGCTTTGGCATGTGGAATTGTTCAAGAAAATTGTCCATTTCATTTAGATTTTCAAATTTTGTGGCATATAGGCTTTTTTTTATTAATTACACTTTATTCATTTTGTATCCTCCCATAAACCCCTCCCTCCTCCCCTCCCGATCATACCCTACATCCCCTTTCTGCATGCATGCTCCTCCCCACGTCCACTGATAGGGGAGGTCCTCCTCTCCTTCCTTCTGATCTTAGTCTATCAGATCACATCAGGAATGGCTGCATTGTCTTCTTCTGTGGCCTGGTAAGGCTGCTCCCCACTCAGGGGGAGGTGATCAAAGAGCAGGCCAATCAGTTTATGTCAGAGGCAGTCCCTCTTCCCATCACTATGTAAGCCACTTGGACACTAAACTGCCGTGGGCTACATCCGTGTAGGGGTTCTAGGTTATCTCCATGAATAGTCCTTGGTTGGAGTATGAGTCTTTGGGAAGTTCCCTGTGTTCAAATTTTCTTGTTCTGTTGCTCTCCTTGTGGAGTTCCTGTCCTCTACACCTCTTGCTATTTCCCACTTCTTACATAAAATTCCATTCACTCTATCCATCAGTTGGCCATCAGGCTCAGCATCTGTTTTGATAGTCTGCAGGGCAGAGGCTTTCAGATCCCCTCTGTGGCAGGTTCCTAGGTTATTTCCTGTTTTCTTCTTCTTCTGATGTCCATCCTCTTTGCCTTTCAGGATGGGGATTGAGCATTTTAGTTAGGGTCCTCTCTTTTGCTTAGTTTGTTTAGATGTACCGATTTTAGTGGGTTTATCATATATTGTATGTTTATATGAGTGAGTATATACTGTGTGTGTCTATTGCTTCTGGGACAACTCACTCAGGATGATCCTTTCCAGGTCCTACCATTTACCTGCAAATTTCATGATTTCCTTATTTTTCATTGCTGAGTAATACTCCATTGTATAGATGTACCCCAGTTTCTGCATCCATTCTTCAGTTGAGGGGCATCTGGGTTGTTTCCAGCTTCTGGCTATTACAAATAAAGCTGCTACAAACATGGTTGAGCAAATGTCCTTTTTCTGTACTTGTGCCTCTTTTGGGTATATGCCTAGGAGTGGTATGGCTGGATCTTGAGGAAGCGCTATTCCTAGTTGTCTGAGAAAGCGCCAGATTGATTTCCAGAGTGGTTGTACAAGTTTACATTCCCACAAGCAATGGAGGAGGGTTCCCCATTCCCCACAACCTCTCCAGCATGTGTTGTCACTTGAGTTTTTGATCTTGGCAATTCTCATGGGTGTAAGGTGAAATCTCAGGGTTGTTTTGATTTGCATTTCCCTAATGGCTAATGAGATTGAGCATTTCTTTAAGTGCTTCTCTGCCATTCGATATTCCTCTACAGAGACTTCTCTGTTTAGCTCTGTTCCCCAATTTTTAAGTGGATTACTTGGTTTGCTGATTTTCAGCTTGTTTAGTTCTTTATATATACTGGATATGAGTCCTCTGTCAGATAAAGGGTTGGTGAAAATTCTTTCCCAATCTGTAGGCAGTCTCTTTGTTTTGAAGAGAGTATCCTTTGCTTTACAGAAGCTTTTCAGTTTCAGGAGGTTCCATTTATTGATTGTTGATCTCAGAGCCTGTGCTGTTGGTCTTCTGTTCAGGAAGTTCTCTCCTGTACCAATGAGTTCCAGGGTATTCCCCAGTATTTTTTTTTAGCTGATTTAATGTGTCTGGTTTTATGTTGAGGTCTTTGATCCACTTGGACTTCAGTTTTGTGCAGGGTGATAACTATGGATCTATTTTCATTTTTCTACATGTAGACATCCATTAGACCAGCACCATTTGTTGAAGATGCTATCTATTTTCCATTGTATGGTTTTGGCACATTTGTCAAAAATCAGGTGTCCATAGTGTGTGGGTTTATTTCTGGGTCTTCTGTTCGGTTCCATTGATCCACCATTCTGTTTCTTTGCCAGTACCATGTAGTTTTTATAACTGTTGCTCTATAGTAAAGCTTGAGATCAGGAAAGGAGACACCTCCAGAAGATCTTTTATTGAAGAGAATTTTTTTTTTTAGCAATTCTTGGTTTCTTGTTATTCAATATGAAGTTGAGAATTTTTCTTTTTTTTATTTTTTTATTTTTTTATTATTTTTTTCTTTTTAGTTACATTTTGTTAACTCTGTGTCCCAGCTGTATCCCGCTCCCTCATTCCCTCCCCAACTCCACACTCCCTCCCTGGTCTCCTCCCTGCCCCTTTCCAAGTCCACTGATAGGGGAGGACCTCCTCCCCTTTCATCTGACCCTGTTTTATCAGGTATCTTCAGGGCTGGCTGCAAAGTCCTCCTCTGTGGCCTAACAGACTGCTCCTCCCTGGGGGGGGGGTGTCAAACAGCCTGCCCTTGAGATCCTGTTAGAAATAGTCCGTGTTCCCCTTACTTTGGAAAACTACTTGGTTACTGAGCTACCACGGGCCACATCCGAGCAGAAGTTCTAGGTTATATCCATAGATGGTCCTTGGTTGAGTGTCAGTCTCAGAAAAGACCCTGTGCCCAGATATGTTTGGTCATTGTAGAGCTCCTATCCTTTCCATATCATACTAACTTCCCTTCTTTCATATGATTCCCTGCACTCTGCCGAGGATTTGTTTATGAGTCTTAGTGTCTGCTTTGAAACACTGCTAGGTAGAGTCTTTCAGATGCCTTTTGTGGTAGACTCCTGTCATAAGTTCAATGCACATCCCATTTGTCTTTCTAAATGAGGATTAATCACCTTCGCCTGTGTCCACTTTCTTGATTATCTTCTGTAGGTGTGTAGATTTCATTATGTTTATCATATCTTGTAGGTCTATATAAGCGAGTATATACCAAGTTTGTCTTTCTCCTTCTGGGATACTTCACTCAGAATGATCTTTTCTAGATCCCACCATATGCCTGCAAATTTCATGATTTCCTCCTTTTTGATTGCTGAGTAGTATTCCATTGTGTAAAAATACCACAATTTCTGTATCCATTCCTCCGTTGATGGACATCTGGGTTGTTTCCAAGTTCTGGCTATTACAAATAAAGCTGCTACGAACATGGTTGAACAAATGTCCTTGTTGTGTACTTGAGCAAATTTTGGGTATATACCTAGGAGTGGTATAGCTGGGTCTTGAGGTAGCACTACTCCTAGTTGTCTGAGAAAGCGCCAGATTGACTTCCAAAGTGGTTGAACCAGTTTACATTCCCACCAGCAATGGAGGAGGGTTCCCTTTTCTCCACAACCTCTCCATCATGTGCTATCACTTGAGTTTTTCATTTTGGCCATTCTGATGGGTGTAAGGTGAAATCTCAGGGTCGTTTTGATTTGCATTTCCCTAATGGCTAATGAGGTTGAGCATTTCTTTAAGTGTTTCTCTGCCATTCGATGTTCCTCTTTCGAGAATTCTCTGTTTAGCTCTGTTCCCCATTTTTTAAGTGGATTACTTGGTTTGTTGCTTTTCTGTTTCTTTAGTTCTTTATATATACTGGATATTAGCCCTCTGTCAGATAAAGGGTTGGTGAAGATTCTTTCCCAATCTGTAGGCTGTCTATTTGTTTTGATGACAGTGTCCTTTGCTTTACAGAAGCTTTTCAGTTTCATGAGGTCCCATTTATTGATTGTTGCTCTTAGAGCCTGTGCTGTTGGTGTTCTGTTCAGGAAGTTGTCTCCTGTGCCAATGAGTTCTAGGCTGTTTCCCACTTTTTTTTCCAACTGATTTAGGGTATCTGGTTTTATGTTGAGGTCCTTGATCCACTTGGACTTTAGTTTTGTGCAGGGTGATAAATATGGATCTATTTTCATTTTTCTGCATGTAGACATCCAGTTGGTCCAGCACCATTTGTTGAAGATGCTGTCTTTTTTCCATTGAATGGATTTGGCTTCTTTGTCAAATATTGAGTATTCATAGGTGTGTGGGTTTATTTCTGGGTCTTCTATGCGATTCCATTGATCCTCCTTTCTGTTTCTATGCCAATACCATGCAGTTTTTATTACTGTTGCCCTGTAGTACAGCTTGAGATCGGGAATGGAGATACCTCCAGATGATCTGTTGTTGTACAGGATCGTTTT
>NW_026591816.1:4599865-4667565 GCF_907164565.1 Psammomys obesus | reverse complement strand
CATCAATGTTCATAAGGGAGATTGGCCTGAAATTCTCTTTCTTTGTTGAGTCTTTGTGAGGTTTAGGTACCAAGGTGATTGTGGCTTCATAGAATGAATTTGGTAATGTTCCTTCTGTTTCTATTTTGTGGAATAGTTTGAAGAGAATTGGAGTTAGCTCTTCTTTGAAGGTCTGGTAGAATTCTGCACTGAAGCCATCTGGTCCTGGGCTTTTTTTGGATGGGAGACTTTTGATGACTGCTTCTATTTCTTTGGGGGATATAGGACTATTTAGTTGATTTACCTGGTGCTGATTCAGCTTTGGTAAGTCAAATCGATCAAGAAAATTGTCCATTTCATTTAGATTTTCAAATTTTGTGGCATATAGACTTTTGAAGTAAGTCCTAATGATTGTTTGGATTTCCTCAGTGTCTGTAGTTATGTCTCCCTTTTCATTTCTGATTTTGATGTTTTGGGTGGTGTCTCTCTGCCTTTTAGTTAGCTTGGCTAAGGGTTTGTCTATCTTGTTGATTTTCTCAAAGAACCAGCTCTTGGTTTCATTGATTCTTTGAATTGTTTTATTTGTTTCCAGTTGATTGATTTCAGCCCTGAGTTTGATTATTTCTAGCTGTCTACTCCTACTTGGTGTGTCTGCTTCTTCTTTTTCTAGGGATTTTAAGTGGGCCATTAAGTTGCTTGAATGAGCTTCTCGAATTTCTTCTTGAAGGCACTTAGTGCTATGAATTTTCCTCTTAGCACTGCTTTCGTTGTGTCCCACAAGTTTGGGTATGTTATGTCTTCATTTTCATTGATTTCTAGAAAGACTTTAATTTCTTTCTTTATTTCTTCCCTGACCCAGCTGTCATTTAGTAACAAGTTGTTCAGTTTCCATGTGTGTGTAGGCATTTTGCCATTTCTGTTATTGTTGAGGTCCAGCTTTATTCCATGGAGATCAGACAAGATACAAGGGATTATTTCAATCTTCTTGTATCTGTTGAGGCTTGCTTTGTGACCAACTATATGGTCTATTTTAAAGAAGGTTCCATGAGGTGCTGAGAAGAAGGTAAACTCTTTTGTGTTTCGATGTAAACTTCTGTAAATGTTTGTAAGGACCATTTGATTCATGACCTCTGTCAGAGACATTGTTTCTTTGTTTAATATCTGTTTTGTTGACCTGGCCTTTGTTGAGAGTGGTGTGTTGGAATCTCCCACTATTAATGTGTGGGGATCTATATGTGGTTTAAATTTTATCAATGTTTCTTTTACAAATGTGGGTGCTCTTGTATTTGGGGCATAGATGTTCAGGATTGTGATGTCTTCCTGGTGGAATTTTCCCTTTATGAGTATGAAGTGTCCTTCCCCATCTCTTTTTATTAATTTTGGTTGAAAGTCTATTTTATCAGATATTAGAATGGCTACTCCTGCTTGCTTCTTGGGTCCGTTTGCTTGGAAAGTTGTCTTCCAACCCTTTATCATCAGGTAATGTCTATATTGTGTCTTAGGTGTGTTTCTTGTATGCAACAGATTGCTGGGTTTTGTTTACGTATCCATTCTGTTAATCTGTGTCTTTTTACTGGAGAATTGAGTCCATTGATGTTGAAAGAGATTAATGACCAGTGGCTGTTAGATCCCTTGATTTTGATGTTGGCTGTGGTCATAGGTTGTGTGCTTGATTGCTTTTTGTTTTAATGTAGTAAGGTTAATTATTCCCTGTGTTTTCTTGAAAGAAGCTAATTTTTTGGGGTTGTATTTTCCCTTCCAGTGTCTTCTGTTATGTTTGATTTGTTTGTAGGTATTGTTGAAATTTGTTTTTGTCCTTGAATATCTTGTTTTCTCCGTCTATGAGGACTGAGAGTTTTGCAGGGTATAGTAGCCTGGGCTGACATCTGTGTTCTCTTAGGGTCTGCATGATATCCGTCCAGACCCTTCTGGCTTTCATAGTCTCTGTTGAAAAGTCAGGTGTGATTCTAATGGGTTTGCCATTATATGTTACTTGGCCTTTTTCCCTTGCAGCTTTTAGTATTTTTTTCTTTGTTCTGTATACTTACTGTTTTGATTATTATGTGGTGGGAGAATTTTCTTTTCTGGTCAAATTTGTTGGGTGTTCTGTAGGCCTCATGTATTCTTATTGGCCTCTCCTTTAACTTGGGATAATTTTCTTCAATGATTTTGTTGAACATATTTTCTGGGCCTTGGAGAAGGGAGTCTTCTTTTTCCTCTATACCTATTATTCTTAGGTTTTGTCTTTTCATGTTGTCTTGGATTTCTTGGATGGTCTGTGTCAGGAATTTTTTGGATTTAACATTTTCTTTGACAGATACATCAATTTCTTCCATTGTATCTTCTATACCTGAGATTCTTTCTTCCATCTCTTGTAGTCTGTTGGTTATGCTTACCTCTGTAGTTCCTGTTTTCTTTCCTAGATTCTTCCTCTCCATTATTTTCTCCATTTGTGTTTTCTTTAGTTTTTTTTCCAATTCTATCTTCAGCACTTGAGTTGTTTTGTTTACTTCCTCCACCTTTCTGATTGTACTTTCCTGTTTTTCTTTTAGTTCCTTCAACTCTGTTTCTTTTATTTCATTCAGTGCTTTAAGCATTTCCTTTCTAAAGGCCATAAACTTTTTTGCTGCAGCTTCCTCTATTTCTTTACAGATGGCAATATTCTGTTTGAGTTTCTCTTCCTCTATGTCTTTATGTATCTTATTTGTTTCCTCTGTTATCATCTTCATGAGCATAGTTGTTAGGTCTTGTTAGTTGAAATCTTCTTGGATTTCTGTTATGCTGGGGTGTCCAGGGCTACTTGCCCCTGGGTAACTGGGTTCTGGAGATGTCATATTGCTCTGTCTTTTGTTACTTGAGCTTTTATCTTAGGTGTTTGGGGTTATTTTCTGGTGGTTCCTGGGATCCTGTGGTGGAAAAATCCCCTTTGCAGAAAGCTGTTTTTTCCTGAAGGATGTCTTCTCAGCTTTTTGGTTATAGTCCCTGGATGGCTGGCGTTTTTTCAGGAGTTGCTGCTGCTCACCTCAGGGATAGAGACCTGAGTGGTAACTGTGTTCTTTGTTAGTTGAGAGGGTTCTCCTCTCACCCAGGGAAGTCCTGAGGACAGCTGCCCTGTTTCTGGGTTTCTTTCTGTAAATTTACTGATCAGTTGCTGTGACCCAGTTGGACATCTGGCGTGCAGCAACTGTTTGTGCCTGTGTCTGGAGCATAGCTGAGTGATGGCGGCTTGGCCCTGCTGGTCTGCTAGCTTTTTCCAGGGAAGGATTGGGTGATTTAAGTCAGTACAGTTTCCTTCCTTCCCTGTGGATTCTCTGGAGACTGGGACTCTCAGTCTCTTTTTTTGCCCTGGTGCGCACTGCTCAGTCTCAGCCAGCTGTCTGGTGCGCACCCGCTCAGTCTCCACCAGCTAGCTGGCGAGCAGAAACTGCCTGTGTCTACCTTTCCAGCCTTTGGGAGCCTGGGTGTCTGCCTAAACTGGGTAATTTTCCCTAGACCTTTTCGGGGTGGGGGTGTTGGCTGAGTGCTCTGAGATCAGACCAGCCATTTTCCTCCCTGTGTGTTTGCACTGGACAGTGAAACTCATTCGCAGGTGCCCAGGTGCCCACAGCTCTATCTCAGGCAGCGAATCAGGCACACAGGCAGGCTGGGCTCTGTGCAGGAGCCTGGGTCCCTGGCTCTGGCTCCGGGCTGGCTCCTGGGGCACCCGTGGAACCCGAATCTTTTCCAGGGGATGTCTGGGTGACCTAAGGTCAGTCCCAATTGTTTCCTGTATCGTGGGGTTATCTCTCGACTGAAAATTCCAGTCTCTGATAGTGTGGTGTGCACGGTTCAGTCTGGGACCTTGACCAGAGACACTGGCTTGTGGCTCTGGGCTGGGGCTGGGGCTGGCGGCTGGCAGCCAAGTGTCTGGCGGAACCAGGATCTCTTCTGTGGTTTAGCCAGGTGAGTTAAAAGCTGATTGAATCCCCCACCGTGGGGTATCCTCTCACCTGGGAAACACAATGACTTTGTTTTATGGCCGTGAGTTCTGATTGCTGGTCACTGTGCTGATCCTGGTGTTGTTGCTCAGAATGAGAGTCCTCCAGGCGCCGCCATGTTGCCCTGCCCCTCTCCATATAGGCTTTTATTTATTTATTTTTTACAGATCTTGAAAGAACAATTCTCAATTTCATATGAAAAACAAACAAAAAAACAGAATAGCTAAAACAATACTGTACAATAAAAGATCTTCTGGAAGTATCTCCATCCCTGATATCAAGATGAACTATAGAACACATAAAAACTGCATGGTACTGGCATAGAAACACACTGGTGGATCAATGGAATCGAATAGAAGACCCAGAAATAAACCCACACATTTACAGATAATTGATTGTTGACAAAGAAGCCAAAAGTATACATTGGAAAAAAGACAGCAACTTTGACAATTGGTACTGGTCTAACTGGATGTCTAAATGTAGAAAACTGCAAATAGACCCATTTTATCACTCTGCACAAAAATAAAGTTTAAATGGATCAAAGACCTCAACATAAAGCCAGAAACACTGAACCTGTTTAAAGAAAAAGTTGGAAATAGCCTTCTTGAACTCGTTGGCACAGGAGACAACTTCCTGAGCAGAACACCAACAGCACAGGCTCTAAGAGCAACAATCAATAAATGGGACCTCATGAACCTGAAAAGCTTCTGTAAAGCAAGGACACTGTCATCAGAATAAAACCACAGCCTGTAGACTGGGAAAAGATCTCCATCCTTCTTCCATCTAACAGGGGGCTAATACAAATAATGTATAAAGTACTTAAGAAATTTGAAATCAACAAAACAAATAATCCCATTAAAATGGGGTGGAGAGTTAAACAAATAATTCTCAACAGAGGAATATCAAATGGCAGCGCAACACTTAAAGAAATGCTGGACGTCATTAGTAACTCAGAAAATACAAATCAAAACATCCCTGAGATTCCACAACACACACACCAGAGTGGCTAAAATCAGAAACTCAAGGTATCCTCCTCCTTGCTTGCTTCTTTCAGTGTACAGATTTTAGTATTTTTATCCTATATTATATGCTTAATATCCACTTATAAGTGAGTAAATACCATGTGTGTCTTTCTGTTTCTGGGATACCTCACTCAGGATGATCTTTTCTACCACTTATCTGCAAATTTCATCATTTCCTTGTTTTTAATTGCTGAGTAGTTCATTTCTGCATCCATTCCTCAATTGAGGGACATCTGGGTTGTTTCTAGATTCTGGCTATCATGAATAAAGATAAAAACATGGTTGAGCAAATGTCTTTGTGTACTTGAGCATATTTTAGGTATATTTCTAAGAGTAGAATAGCTGGATCTTGAGGAAACAGTATTCCTAAGTGTCTGAGAAAGCACCAGATTGATTTCCAAAGTGGTTGTACAAGTTTACATTCCCACCAGCAGTGGAGGAGGGATCCTATTTCTCCACAAGCTCTTCAGCATGTTTTGTCACATGAGATTTTGATCTTAGCCATTCTGATGGGTGTAAGGTGAAATCTCAGGGTCGTTTTGATTTGCATTTCCCTGATGACTAAGGACATTGAGCATTTCTTTAAGTGTTTCTCTGCGATTTGACATTCCTCTGTTGAGAATTATCTGTTTAGGTCTGTATCCCACTTTTTGATTGAACTACTAGATTTGTTGATGTTTAACTTCCTGAGTTCTTTATACATTCTGGATATTAGCCCTCTGTCAGATAAAGGGTTGGTGAAGATCCTTTCCCAGTCTGTAGACTGTCATTTTGTTCTGATGACAGTGTCCTTTGCTTTTCTAATCTTTTCAGTTTTATAAGGTCCCATTTATTGATTTTTGATCTTAGAGCCTGTGCTGTTGATATTTTATTCAGGAAGTTGTCTCCTGTGCCAAATGAGTCTACCCAGCATGGTATTAAAGCAGATGCTGAGACTCATAGCCAAACTTTGGGCAGAGTGCAGGGAATCTTATGAAAGAATATGGAGATGAAAGGCATGGAGGAGAAAGGAGCTCCTCAAGGAGAACAACAGAATCAAAAAATCTGTGCATGTGGGTTTTTTCTGAGACTGATACTCCAACCAAGGACTACGTATGGAAATATCCTAGAAGTCCTGCACAGATGTAGCCTATGGCAGCTCAGTCTCCAAGTAGGTTCCATAATAAAGGGGACAGGGGCTGTCTCTGACATGAATTTAGGTGTTGGCTCTTTGATCACCTCCCTATAAAGGGGGAGCAGTCTTACCATGCCACAGAGGAAGACAATGCAGCCAGTCATGATGAGATCTGATAGGCTAAGGCCATATGGAAAAGGAGGATGACCACCCATATCAATGGGCTATGGAGGGGCATGGGAGTATAAGTGGATTGGGAAACTTTAAGGGAGGGGTCTGCAGCTGTGATACAAAATGAATTAATTGTAATTAATAATAAATAAATTAAAAAATCTCAAGGTATGATGCATGCTGGAGAGGTTGTGTTAAAACTGCTGGTAAAAATGTAACCTTGTACAACCATATTGGAAATCATGTTGGTTCTTTCTCAGAAAATTAGGAATAGTGCTACCTCAAGATCCAGCTATATCATTCCTGGGCTCATATCTGAAAGATGCCAACCCATACAACACAGACATTTGCTCAACTATATTTGTAGCAGCATTATTTGTAGCAGCATTATTTGTAACAGCCAGAATCTGGAAACAACCCAGATATCCCTCATTTGAAAAACTGGATGCAAAAATTGTGGTACATTTACACAATGGAATACTACTTTAGCAGCAATTGAAAACAAGGAAATCATGAAATTTGCATGCAAATGGTAGGAACTAGAAAATATCCTGAGTGAGGTAACCCAGAAGAAGAAAGACACACATGGTATATACTCACTTATAAGTGAGTATAGATATAGTATAAGATAACCACACTAAAATCTATAGCCTTAAAGAAGTTGAACAACAAGGAGGATCCTAGAGAAGAGGCTGAAAACTAACTCAGAAGGGCAAACAGCATAGGCACCAGAAGTAGGAGAAGACAGGGTCAGGACAGGAACCTTCCACAGGGGGCCTCCAAAAGACTCAACCCATTAAAAATTGAAGGATATACTGAGTCTGATAGCCAAACTTTGGGCAGATTGTATGAAACCTTATGGAAAAAGAGGGAGATAAAAAAATCTGAAGGGGTCAGGAACTGCACAAGGAGACCAACAGAGCCAAAAATCCTGCGATCATAGGTCTTGCAGAAACCAATACTCTAACCAAGGACATTGCATGAAGAAGACTTAGATCCCCTGCTCAGAGGAAGGCCATAGGCTGCTCAGTTTCCAAGGTGGTTCTCTAGTAAGGAGGGCAGGGGCTGTCTCTGCCATCAACTCAGTGGCATGCTCTTTGCTCACCTACCCCTGTTGGGTGCAGCCTTACCAGGCCACAGAGGTAGAGATGCAGCCAGTCCTGATGAGACCTGATAGGCTAGAGTTAGATAGATGTGGAAGAAGTCCTACCTATCAATGGAGTAGGAAAAGGGAATAGTGGGAGAAGATGGAGTGTGTGTGTTACTGGAAGGAGACGAGGGAGGGAGCTGCAGACAGGACACAAAGTGAATAAAGTATAATAAATATTAAATAAATAAATAAAAGCAAGCAAAAAAATGGGTTTGGATTTCTTCTTGCATCAAAGAAACCTATTGATTTTCTTATAAATTTCAGAGTTTGCTGTTTTATTTACTGAAGTGAAGTGTAACTTGCCTCTCCACCTGTTTTCTCTTACATGTGTACATCTTTCAAGATGGGGCATAATTTCATTAAGACTATAAATGAAATGGATCAGATTGGGGGAATCATGAGTAGCCTTTGCTACTCACAAAGTGGACTAAGTGACAAAACTGGAGCCATCTGTTTGTCCTTACCGTTCTTTTTCCAACTCATACAACTCAAGCAGAAAATACTTTATTTCTTAATATGCACATGTCATGGTTGATATGAATTATTAAAATGGTTTTTCTTGTTTAGAACACACAATTGAATTTCAAATGTTATCGCTATGGATGAGGTCATCTATTTAAAGTATGCTATATTTTCTGATTTATTTTTACTGTGTAACAATACTAAAGGTATTTTGTTTTAAAATGTTAAAAATCTAAGTATAACCGGAGTGAAAAAATAGTTATAGGAGTTTAGAAATTCCTCATACTCCCTGATACGTACAATCTGACCTCAAGTGTTGGAGGGATAAGCTAAAATTTAACTTTATCTTTATTCTCTTTTTATGTTAATATACAATATTAATTTCTTCTTTATGAATTTATCTACATAAATTTGTTATATATTTTATATACTATCACACAGGCACACTGAGATTATCTTTCTCTCTCCTATTAATTTAATATTGCACCATAAGTCAGCCCCAAACTTAACTATAAAAGAATGATGCTTTGTTTCTGTAAAGTGTGAGGATTTTCTTAAAAGGATTGAAGAGTAAACATTTCAGGTTTTGTGGGCCATAAAAATCCACATACCAGCCACAGAGAGACAGTACATAGATGAGTGTAATGTGATTTATTAGGATGGTGTGAATTCAAGAGGAGAACTAGATTTATTTGGAGGTCACAGATCTGCCTGCAGCCTGATTTATTTTCTTAGCAGCAACACTTTTATTGTTTCCTCAGTTGAACAGTCAGTTCTCCCGTTTTCCTGATGGTGTTGGTCATCTCCAGGTATTGTCAAAGCACTGAAGCTTAATGTGGGATTTCCTGGATACTCCTCCTGGTGGCCTTATTGGTTTGCTGTTTCTGAAGCATCGTTGGTATCTTCTGCATGATTCTCATTGCCCAGAACACTACCATGTTTATTTTCATGGAGGTGGGCATAGAAACGTGAAAAAGCTCATCAGGACCTTGATTACAAGTGGTTCACCATCTGCTTCACTGTATTGCCTTTCCTATGGAGAGCCAGAAGCCTGATCACAGTGAAAGGCTGTAGAATGCTTGCTTTACTGGAGAAACTCATTGCAAACAGTATGTGTGCCTCAGCCGTGAGGGCACCATGTCCTCTGTGGCTCTCCTGACCACCACAGCCTGGATGCAGGAAAGTACTCTAAGTTCTCCACCTGACTGAAATTAGGGTGGATACCTATAGATGAACAGGTCAACTAGGCACAAAATCTGAGGTTCTGCTTGTCCAATGACAGGCTACCCTCCTATTGGTGTTACCTGTGTATCTGCAAAGCATGATGGGTCATTTTTTGCTTTGTCCACATCAATAGTCATTTCAACTGTGGATGATGAAAATTTAGCTTTTTTAGTGTTTGTTCTACCAAACCTTTCATTCATTTTGCAGTAATCTTTTTCTGTATCGTTACAATCCTAGTAACCTTGATTTCTAAAACTCTATGCTCACTTTTTTTTTCAGTAAAAAATTCTTCATTTTTTATAACTAACTTATTACCCTTCTCTCTTTCTTTCATCTCAATTTCTGTTTCTCCTTTCTTCTCTCCTCCTGGTCCCTCTTCCACAAATATTCTTTGCCTGCCCCTCATCCACTCCTCATCAGTTTCTCTTCAGAAAATAGTAAGCCCTCATGGATATTAACTAACCATGGCCTATCAAGCTGTAGTAAGATTAAGCACTTCCCCACATATTTACAGATTAGACAAATAATTCTTTATATTTAATTATTAAGCCTATGTATTTTTCAGTGAATGTTTAAACTTATTTATTCCGAATATATACTCAATTGAATGGTATTTATTCCATCTAATTGTGACTACCAGATTAATATAACAGCATCAAGTATTGATTTCTGACTTATCTCCAAAGTGTTCATAGTTATCCAGTGAGTGTTGAATTATAGAATTAACAAAATATAAGATGCTATTTGTTAATGTTTCCTGTAATTTCAAGTCTCTAGACACAGTAGTCAATAAAATTGTTTCATGTGCAAGTTTTTGCTGAATAGGGCATAGTGTTATTTTTCGAGCTTCTTCTAAATTGAATGACTCAATCATCTTGTGTTCTTGAAGAAATCGAAATATTCATGCTTGTGGCTAAAGGGACTGGATATGTTCTTATTAAAGGAATTTTTTTTCTTTTATATATATTACTCAAATATTAGCATGAATTTGTTATTTAATTTTAATAAATGATCTTGCCCAACACATTGTACAGTAAGACAAGTTAGCATGCCCATTGCAATCCTGCATTAAATTGGTTGTAAAAAGCTTTTGTACTTTTACTAATAGTTTAGGATTCAGGATAAAAAGTCAAAGCAAACTTGCCTGACAATATCTGCCAGACATGGTTTGTGTACTTGCTTCAGAGCATAACATGTACATATATATATATACAGAAATTATTTCCAGAGATTTGTTTATTGAGTGACTTTAGCAATTCCCACCAATTTCAAAATCACCCATTGCTTTCCCAGTAAGGTTGTAGATTCAAATAGTGATCCCCTCCCAAGGCCAAAATTGGAAATATCAACATGTTCTTTTTTTTAATTTAATTTAATTTTTATTTTTATTATTAGTTACATTTTATTAACTCTGGATCCCATCTATGGTAGTCCCCTGTCCTGTTTCCTTAGTTCAGCCACTTCTGGAGTCTATTCTATTTGTCTTATGAGTGAAACTTAAGCATTCTCCCTAGGGTCCTTTATTTAGTTTCTTTAGATATTTAGCTTCTTTAGATCTGTGGATTTTAGTATGGTTATCTTGTATTATATGGCTAATAGCCACTTATAAGTTTGTATAAACCAGAGTGTCTTTCTGGTTCTAGGTTACCTAATTCAGGATGATCTAGTTCCATCCATTTGTCTGAAAAATCATAATTTCCTTGTTTATAATACATGAGTAATATCCCATTGCATAAATGTACCACAATTTCTCTCTCTAGTCTTCAGCTGAGGAACACTTAGGTTGTTTCTAGATTCTGGGTATTATGAATAAAGCTGCTATGAACTCAGATGAGAAAGTGTACTTGTTATATGATGTTCTCTGAAAGACCTCACCCAGCAGGGGATTGAAGAAAATGGTGAGACTCATAGTCAAACTTTGGGCAGAACACAGAGAGTCTTATGAAAGACTGAGGAAAAGAAGTACCTAGAGGGGACAGGTGCTCTACAAGGAGACCAACAAATCTGTGCCCAGGGGACCCTGCAGAGACTGATGTACCAACCAAGGACCATGCATAGAGAGGACCTACACCACCTGCTCAGATGTAGCCTATAGGCAGCTCAGTCTCCACATAAGAGGATCAGGGGCTGATTCTGACATGGACTCTGTTATCTGCTTTTGATAACTTTTTCCTGAAAGCAGCAGAGGGAGGATCCAGGCAGTCTTGGTGAGACTTGATAGCCTAAGGTACAATAGAGAAGGGAGACGGTATCTGCCTTTCTGTAGTCTAGGAGAGGGTGTAGGGGGAAGAGGGAGGGAGCATGGGACAAGAATAAGAGAGGGAGGGGACTACAATTGGCATATAAAGTGAATGTTATAAAAATAAAAAAATAAACTGTGGATTCAATAGATAAGTATATAAATAGACAGATAAGATACATAGATAGATAGATAGATAGATAGATAGATAGATAGATAGATAGATAGATAGATAGATACTGATCTTTTCTAATACATGTTGGAACAGAAACACCATAAGTTGTTCCTTTGCCATTATTAGATATTAGTTAGAGCTCTTTTAAAATAAGATAAGCAATTCCTGATAGATATATATTAATCCCACATCATGGGGGAAATGCCATATAGAAACCATTTAAGGTAAGATCTTCTATTCATGCACACACATGCATCCACATGCACACACACACACACACACACACACACACACACATACACACACAGAGGGGCGGTGTCCTTTTATTTCACAGTCACAAGGTTTACATAAAGACTGATTGATTTTATTTGGGGCTTTGGGTTATAACTCCAAGATGCCTTATTAAATTAGTGTTCCAGTATCCTAAAAGATAAAAAAAGTATTTTTTCTTCAGTCTGCTAATAGAAAGGAGATTAAATTCGTGAGTGAATTACATGTTATACTGCTTTGAAATATATACAAATAGTGTGTTGAATAAGATTGCTGGGCCATTAGGAAATAAGTATCTTGCTGCAGAAGACAGGAATGAAAGGTCAGTAAACACTTTGCTTTAATTTGAATTTTTATTAAAAATCAGGACAGGAGCCTATTATAAAGGGCCTCTGAAAGATTCTACCCTTCAGGGTATCAAAACAGAGGCTGAGACTCATAGCCAAACTTTGGACAGAGTGGAGGGACTCTTATAAAAGAAGAGAGAGACAGAAAGATCTGGAAGGGACAGGTGCTCCACAAGGACAGAAAAAAAATATCTGGGTACAGGGAACTTTTCTGAGACTGATATTCCAACCAAGGACCATGCATGGAGATAACCTAGAACATCTGCACAGATATAGCCCAAGGCAGCTCAGTCTTCAAGTAGGTTTCCTAGTAATGGGAACAGGGGCTCTATCTGACATGATCTCAGTGGTTAGCTCTTTGATCACCTCCCCCTGAGGAGGGGCAGTCTTACCAGGCCACAGAAGAAGACAATTCAGCCAGTCCTGATGCGACCTGATAAGCTAGGGTCAGACGGAAGGAGAGGAGAACCTCCCCTATTAGTGGACTTGGGGAGGGATGTGGGAGGAGATGAGGGAGGGAGGATGGGATTGGGACGGGACTAGGGAGGGGGCTACAGCTCAGATACAAAGTGAATAAACTATAATTAATAAAACAATAAATAAATTAAAATAAATAATAGTTATTCCTCATGTTTAGATATAATACAGAATTCCAGAGACCTCAAATTCCAGAGACTTATTATCAAAACATCAATAAAGATAAACTAACAAAATAAGCTAACACATGAGAGTATAACTATGCAGGTTGTTTTTAGCTTTGCATTGGTGCTAAAGGCAGTTTGTGCCTAATAAAAGTTCACCTCCTTTCTTCCATCTTATATCAAATGGTCCTAACCCAGAGGAATATTGCACATTTTACTTTACAGAAGGCAAACAAACAGATTTTGCTCTTTTTTATTTTTTGTAAGAATAGTATTTAATACCACAATCTACTTTAAAAGATCATGGACTTGGATATCATTTGGAAATCACAGACTATAGCTAAGAGTTTGATGTTAGGGTTTTTATTTAAAGAAAGCCTGTTGGGCATTTTGACATTAAAATATCATTCCCAAGACTCCAGCCTTAACCTCTTAACACTGGAAAAGCAGTGTGATTTAATAGTAACTGTTAGCACAATAGATGGCTGTTGGATTAGAATTGATGTCATCCTATTTTAATGGATTTCAAGTGCTCTCTTGACAGTAAATGCATTAGATCTCTTGATCCTTACACTGGTTCATGGGTATTTATGCCATTTTACATAAGGAAAACAGGAGTCACATTGAGGAAAGAGTCTTGTTATTGTTATAGTGATATAAGTGAAGACTCTGCCATCCTAACGCTATTGCTTGGACTCATTACGCTTTCTAGTGCTGTTCTTCCTGGAAGTGGTTCCTTCTTTCAGCAGCTCTTCCATGATGACATATTTCTGCTGCAAGCCCTGTGAATGAGGAAGGATACCAAATATTTTCTAAATAATTGTAAAATAGAAGAAATACATTTCTTTTTTTGTTACCACACATAATTGCTTTTCATTTTTTGCTTTATAGTTGTTGTGATTTTTGTTGGAAGATTAATTGCACATACTTGCAGGATGCAATGTGGCATTTAAGTAGAGGTGAAGTATGTGGAATACTTAGATCTAGGTTATTCATGTAAGACACAGGTCTGGGTGTTGGTGTACCTGAGCCACCATAACTGCCCAGTCATATTTATTTCATCCTCTCATCTTATAGTAGGGGATTTTGCAAATATTTGTAGTCCAAATGTATTATTTCTTTCTAATAGCTTTTGCTATTTGAGTAATTTTTTTCAGCCTTGTCCAAATTCATCTGTGTTGTGTTGTTGATAATTTCACCAACAGTCATAACTATATTCTTTGGTATTTTGTTTCAGAAGGGTCTATACTCTGTGGCATAGAAGAAACCTGGGAACTCTAAAATTCCTTATTATTTATGAGTAAACATGTCTCCAAATTTACACTTATGCTATTAGTTTTTTCTTAGTCTGATAAACTCATCCTGCATTTTCTGAGTATTTCAAGGCTATTTCTGAAATTACAAATCCAACAGCAGTTGTTAATGTCATTATTACCTAGAATAAAGTTAGCAGTTATAACCTCTCAAATTTTAATAAGTGGCTTTAGTCTAGTGTTCTTAGTTTTTTTTTCTGATTTATTACATCTTAAAGTCTTGATAGTGTTGTTGTGCTTAAATACAGCACTAAACAATTTTGGATATATTATATTAAATATTTGAATAAAGAAGCAAGTTATCTGCCAAGGCAAAAAATGAGAATCAAAGAGCGTTGTTCATTCTGTGCATATGCAATTACTCATGTCAGTTAGTAGCTTTCACATTTAAAACACCTTGATGAAATATTTTGCAAATTAATTAGTAAGAGAGAATGAACTGTTGAAAAAGAAATACGTCAAAAAATAGATAAACTATTTCTATTAGTTAAAAGAATTTTAACTAATCTAGAAGTTAAAAGAATTTTTTCATATGTTTTCTTTCATGACAAGATAGCTATTATTTTTCCAAACCAGAACTAGATTTTTTTGCATCATCTTTTTTTTTTAAATTGATTACAGTTTATTCACTTTGTATCCCCACAGAAGCCCCTCCCTCCTCCCATCCCGGTCTCACCCTCCCTCCCCCTTTTTTGTGCATGCCCCTCCCCAAGTCCACGATAGAGGAGGTCCTCCTCTCCTTCCTTCTGATCTTAAGTCTATCAGATCACATCAGGAATGGCTGCATTGTCATCTTCTGTGGCCTGGTAAGGCTGTTCTCCCCTCAGGGGGAGATGATCAAAGAACAGGCCAATCAGATTATGTCAGAGACAGTCCCTGTTCCCATTACTATGTAACCCACTTGGACACTACACTGCCATGGACTACATCTGTGCAGGGGTTCTAGGTTATCTCCATGCATGGTACTTGGTTGGAGTATGAGTCTCTGGGAAGACCTCTGTGTTCAAATTTTCTGGTTCTGTTGTTCTCCTTGTGAGGTTCCTGTCCTCTCCAGATCTTACTATTTCCCACTTCTTACATAAGATTCCCTGCACTTTGCCCAACATTTGGCCATAAGGCTCACCATCTGCTTTGATAGTCTGCAGGGCAGAGCCTTTCAGAGACCCTCTGTGGCAGGTTCCCAGGTTGTTTCCAGTTTTCTTCTTCTTCTGATTTCTATCCTCTTTGCCTTTCGGGATGGGGATTGAGCATTTTAGTCAGTTTTTTTGTGACAAAATTAACAATGTTTTGAATGTACTAACCATCCCTATTTATTGGCACTTATTCTTTGCTTGTAAATTACAACTTCATCAAAACTTAAAATGCCAAAATGCATCAGGAATTATGGTGTCAATTTTCTCAATGATTCTCAAGCTATGGTATGCCTTTTATTGTTCTGTTTTTCTTTTATTGTTTTATTATTATTATTCATTTATTACTATATTATTTATTATATTTTATGTATTTTATTTGTTATATTTTATGCATTCATAATGTTTTATTTAAATATTTAATGTATATTATTATTAATTGGTATCTATTATTTATTTATTATTATTTTATTATCTTTTGCATTGTTTATGGTACTAAGTTAATAAGAACTTTTTACTATAAGTATATAATAAAGTTTTTGCATACCTCCCCTTCCTGCAACTCACCCTCCTCCTGTCAGTTCCCTTTATTCATGTAGACACATCTGCTTTTACTTTCATGTTATTTATACATAAACATTTATATATATTTATTAAATGGAACCACAAATTGTAGAAAAATTCATATGCAAATTTTTTGTGAGGTGACATAATTCACTTAGCATGACTGTGTGGTTGTCTCCCATCATATCCATATCCTTAAATGGCATAATACCATTCTTCTTAGGTTTAAAAGATATCACTGTGTATAAATACCCTGTTTTCTTTATCAGCTCTTCTATTGGCAGACACTGTGGTTGGTTCAATAACTTAGAAATTATAGATAGTTGTAGAAGAATTTTAATTCAGAACATGGCTGCTTTGGCAAGAAATCACAATCCAAAGATCTAGGTCTGTGTGATTCAGCTGGAATACAAACACGCCTTTAATCCAGGAGACAGGCAAGCAGATCTAAGTCCAAGGACAGCCTGGTATAGAGCAAGTTTCAGGTACAGAAAAACTTAGGTCCAGGTGTGGTGTGATGTACAAACTTTTAATCCCAAACAAGAAAGATAAAGTTAGTTTGTAGGAGGAAGCATCCCATGTTAGAAAGTGATGCATAATTGAGTGAGAGAAGAAGTGACAAATCAGATAAAGACTTGACAGAATAGGATACACTCAACTCTCAGAAGAACAGAGAAGAAAGGGAACCTACTTAAGGGGCATTGCAGAGAGGAGAGGAGGCAGTTTTACTAGGACAGTAATAGAGAGATGCATTGCAGAGAAAGAAAGGTGAAGAGCGAATGCACCAGAGAAAGAAAGAACAAGGAGCAGTTTGCTTGAATTAGTTTGAGGCCAATCAGAACAATTAAGAGGCTGAGAGAAAATCCAGATTAAATTAGTTAGTTGGGAGATGAGTTTGAGCCAGAACAGCTGAGCTGAAGCAGCCAGCTATGAGCTCAGACAGAACAGAGAAGGTGAACTTATTAAGCTGTAAGTCTAGAGGCTGAAAACATTCTAGGCCTTCGTGACACTGTACTGAGGCTGGAAGCTTCCAGGACTAGGCCTATATTGGCAGGAGGCAGTAATACTCTGAGACAACAGAACCAGGAAAATAGAAGTTGTTTTTAGAGATAGAAATGCAATAAGTATTGGTAGGGAAATATTTCTGGGACACTGACAAGTAATATTTTGGATAAATACTCAAGAGTTAGCTAGACCTTGCAATAGGGGTGGTTTTAGCTTTTTAAAATTTCTTCCTTCCTTCCTTCCTTTATTATTTAATACAATTTATTTGTATCCTGGCTATAGCCCCCTCCCTCAACTCCTCCAAGTCCACCCTCATCAGTCTTCTTACCCTATGCCCCTCCCCTAGTCCACTGATAGAGGAGGTCCTCCTCCTCTTCTATCTGACCCTAGCCTATCAGGTCTCATCAAGACTGGCTGCATTGTCTTCCTCAGTGAGATAACTCAGAAGAAAAAAGACATACATGGCATATACTCACTTATGAGCAGATATTAGACATATAATGTAGAATAAACATACTAAAATCTATAGTCCTAAAGAAGCTAAACAAGGAGTACCCTAGGGAAGATGCTCAATCCTCATTCAGAAAGGCAAATGGTATAGATTGGAAGCAGGAGAAGACAGGAAAAATGACAGGAGCCTACCATAGAGGGACTCTGAAAGACTATACTGATCAAAGCATATGTTTTAGCTTTTTGATCACTTTTGTACTCAATAGCATAGTGGCTGGATTAGTTTACACACTAGTACATAAAATCTCTCTTCTATACTCATCTTCTCAAAAATTTGTTGTATTTTTTTTTAATGATGTTGATGCTGATTGTGGTGAGATAGAATCTAAGTATACTCTAATATGAATTTTATGATGGCTAGTGAGATTGACTTCTAAAATTTTCTATTGGCCATTAATCTTTAAAGAACTCTCCGCCTATTTAATTAACCTATTTATAGACTGCTTTTCAAACTTTCTTGCTATTTATTTTTGAGTTCTTTGTTGTTATAGATAATAATCTCTTTGATGTATAACTGGAAATTATATTTCCATAGAGCAGGCTGCCTCTTTCTTCTCTAGATTAATTGTTTGGCTGGCAGTGAGGACATTTCTTAGTGCTTGGGCTTCCACTGGTCAGCTCTTGAGCCATTCTAATTCCTGTTCAAGTTTTCTCCAATTCAGAAAGCGTTTGGATTTATTATTATTTAAAGCATTTGTCTTACATTTTCCTCTAGAAAGTTCAGGATTTCAGTTCTTGCATTGAGGTTTCGATCCATTTTGAATTTTTGTGATTATGTGTTTGTGTGGTATGATTAACAGAATAATAATGTCTTTTTCTTCTATAGAAAACTGTTGTGTATGAAAACCCTCATTTCTAAAGATGAGCTTATTTTATTCAAATGATATAACCTAATTTTTCTATAGTTAAAATATTGCATTGTACTAGCATAAAATGTCTGTATTTCACTATAAATTATTTTCAATATTTTAAAAGTAATCAATACATGTAAGAAGTTAAACTGTAAAATCTTTTTTAATCAAATTTTTATTTTTTATATTAATTACAGTTTATTCACTTTGTATCCCACCTGTAGCCCCCTCGCTCCTCCCTCCTAATCCCATCATCCCTCCCTCATCTCCTCCCATTCTCCTCTCCAAGTCCACTGATAGGGGAGATCCTCCTCCCCTTCCATCTCACCCTAGCTTATCAGGTTTCATCAGGACTGGCTGCATTGTCCTCCTCTGTGGGCTGGCAAGGCTGCTCCCCGCTTGGGGGGTGGTGGTCAAAAAACTAGCCCCTGAGATCATGTCAGAGACAGTCCCTATTCCCCTTACTAGGGTACCTACTTGGATACTGAGCTGCCATGGGCTACATCTGAGCAGGGGTTAACTGTAAAATCTTAACAATCTAGACTCAGTGAGTCAAAACAGACCTGGTCAAAAGAGATGTGGCCAAAAATAGTGTTAAATAAATAAATACATAAATAAATTAATTAATTAAATGAAATGAAAATATGCATTTTGTATACTTTACAAAATATTATTAGAATCCTGCATACCACATGAAAAATTCAAACAAATCCCCCCACTAATTTCTAATTACTAAAATGATATTTTATTATTGTAATATTACAGTATTTTCTGATTTTTAAAACCACCTTTAACATGATTTGAAACTTTTGGTGTATTAAATATTATCATTACAAATGACTGAAAGAATTAAGAGATAATAGGATTTTCCCATGGTTCATATCTATATTTCTCCAAAGCCTTTATTTACCTCTCTTAGTTTAAAGATATCTGCATTGTCTCCATGTAGCTGAGAATCAGCGGGTTTTAGTGTGTTTTCATTCCTTTGGTCCAATGATCACTGCCATTTTCATTTCACCTTCCATGCTCTTTGTTATTATGAGAAGATACCTTTTTTTGCTCTAGAATGTTTCCATTAAGGCAAATAAACATCACACTAATATTTATACTGTTCAAACATTTTTTCTTTAAAGTTTGTTGTTCTAGTTTAGTTTTTTAAATTCGTACAAAAATGCATGCATAGCGATTAAAATGAACACTTGCTACAGACAGGAAGTAGTTTGAATGAGATATGGCATTCACACACAGTGTCAGGCGTTGGAATGGTACCTGGTTGGTACTTGTTGGTGTTCCTGTGTAGGTAGGTTTAGGAAGTCTGACCTTACTGGAATAAATGTGGACTTCTGGGATTCACAAACTGCTCACCATCCCAAGGCTGCTCTCTACTTCCTGTTTGCAATTTGAGATGTGAAATCAACTGCTGTTCCAGTCACCAGGTCTACCTACTGCCACACTTTGATGGATGGTGATGGACTCTCCTATCCTTTGGGAACAATAAGCCCAAAAGAAAGCCTTTGTTCTGTCATGGTGTTCTATCACAGCAATAGAGAAGTAATTAAGACCTGACCTATGACCTGAAATACTCCCATAGTGCACTTTCATAATGGCCTCAAGGTTAATAAACATGCTAAAATCTATAGTCCTAAAGAAGCTAAACAAGGAGGAAGATGCTTACTCCTCATTCAAAAGAGAAAACAGGAAAGACATTGGAGTAGGAGAAGACAGGGAACAGGACAGGACCCTACCACAGAGGACCCCTGAAAGACTACCCAGCAGGATATGAAAGCAAATGCTGAGACTCATAGCTAAACTTTGGGCAGAGTGCTGGAAACCTTATGGAAGAAGAGGGAGATAGAAAGACCTGGAGGGAACAGAAGCACCACAAGGAGACTAAGAGAGCCAAAAAGACTGGGCCCATGAAAGCCTGCAGATACTGATGAATCAACCATGGACCATGCATGGAGAGGACTTAGACTCCCTGCTCAAATATAACCCATGGGCAATTCAGTCTCCATTTGTGTTCCCTAGGAAGAGGAGCAGGGGGAGTATCTGGCATAAACTAGGTTGCTTGTTCTTTGATCACCTTCCCCTAGCAAGGTGGCTTTACAGGTCCATAGAGAAAAAGGATCCAGACAGTCCTGATAAGACCGGATAGGCTAGGGTCAGAGAGCAGGGGAGGATAACACCCCTCTCAGTGGATCAGAGGAGGGACATAGGGAAGAAGAGGGAAGGAGGGTGGGGCCAGGAGGAAATGAGGGAGGGTGCTTCAGCGGGACATAAAGTGAGTAAATTGTAGTAAATAATAATAGCAATAAAAATTTTAAAAAGAAAGAAAATAATAAAGTCAAAATCACTGGATGGCTAAACCTTCCCATAAAATTTATATTATTATAATTTCCTCTTACAGTTTTAAAATTCACACACGCATTTGCTATATCTCACTTATGATGATTTTTCTTTCTGTCCCACTATGACACTTAAGTTGAGAACTTTTCAACATATTATTTTGGAGTCTGTAGTATAAAAATAATATTTTTTAAAAAGAACTGTTTGAGGATGATGTTCCATACTTTGATTGGAAAAAAGTGAGTCTTACTATGCACAAATATTTGTATGTTGGATGAAATCTCTCTGAATTGTTTAATTTAATGTGAGAGGACACTATTCTGTATAGATATATTTTTCCCAAGTAAACTAAAAGTATTTCATTTAAGATTAGATATTTTTGCTCTTGAAAAACAGTGATAGTATAACTATATTGTAACTAACTTATTGTATACTATATTTGTCCAATTTATGTGAGTTTCATGTGAATTTAAATATTGCATTAGAAATTTTAATTACAGCAAAATTGGTAATTTCCCCAACAGGATGAAAGCTCTTAACATGCAGTGAATAGTGAAAACAGATGAGTGTCTTTTTTCCTAAGCTTATAAGTAAATTTTTTCATTCTTTTAAATTGAATATCAATATATTTAATCTCTAATGTGTATACAAATCAATATTTTAACCTGATAGACTCTTAAATCTGATGATATCTGGACAACAGTACTAGACTAAGATTTGAAAGTTCTGATCTTAAAATAATATTTATCTTCACATTATATTCTATCAGTAGCCTCAGACTATAGTGCTTAATTGCACCATACCTCAGTGCATTTCGCATGTTGATTAGGTAATAGTTTCATGTAATTGTCTAGATCATTTAATTAGACATCCCTGCATTGACTATACTCTATTCATAGTAGCCCCACAAAGGACAAGGACTGTAATTGCTGTGTATTGTTATTGAAGATTAACTTGCTGTCTCAGCAGACTGTCTTTGAGCTTTAGCATCTTACTAATTATAATGATTTTTCATGAGTTTTATCAAGTGCATTCATGTTTCTAATTTCAACTGTTATATATATTTACAAATAATCTGTAATATATATACATATATATATACATATGTATGTACATATATATACATATGTATGTACATATATATGTATATATAAATTCCAACTCTTTAACCCCTATTGTGATACCTGGATTTATTTAAAAGACATGATATTATAGGAAAGTTTGAGAGATAAGAACATTGTTAATCCTTCTCTCAGCCTCTGTATAGGTACATATACATACACATCTACATAATAATTGTATGTAATGTGTCATTATCAGTAGAAAGTAATAGCTGCATATAATTTGTCATGATATATAAGTCACATATAAATGCAAATATAATTAATGTAATTATAGATTACTTATAACATATGAAACATACTTATAATCTGATAATATGCACACACAAATATACATGTAGGAGTAAATAATTATGTTATATAGGTTAACATGCTTTTGACTATATTAGCTACTTATATATCAACTTTTATTAAGCTATATTTATATGTTACATCTCATCTGATAATAACACCTTTTGCAAAGTATCACAGTATATTTCTGCCATTGTGATGATTTGGGCCTTGATATAGACATTGCTGAGAGTATGCTGAACAGAATTCTCAGCTGTCTGATGGAAAAAAAATACTCCATGCAGTTCATATGAAAATGAATATATCTGGATCTTGAGGTTGCACTATTCCTAATTTTCCAAGAAAGCACCAGATTGCTTTCCAGAGTGGTTGTACAAGTTTACATTCCCACCAGCAATGGAGGAGGGTTCCCCTTTCTCCACATCCTCTCCAGCATGTGTTATCACTTTAGGTTTTTGATCCTAGCCATTCAGATGGGTGTAAGGTGAAATCTCAGGTTGATTTTGATTTGCATCTCCCTGATGACTAAGGGCACTTATTATTTCTTTAAGTGTTTCTCTGCCATTCAAAATTCCTCTATTGAGAATTCTCTGTTTAGCTCTGTACCCCATTTTTTTGAGAAAGAATGACCTTTTTAAAAGTCAGTATCTACATGTGATCATTTAAACACAAAGAATTCTGTGCATAGTTATAATTATTTTGATTGTTACAGTTTACATATTTTCCCATTTACTTTTAAAGAAAACAGCATCTTTCTTTCCACCTGAGTGTTCCTTCCTGGCATCAGTGTTTGTCAAGGCTCATGTCTGAGTGTTTACACAGGAGTCATTGATTTTTTTTTATTCTATCTGTTATTTAATGTCTCTGTTACACAGTCATGCAGCTTCACAATGATGTGGTCAGTGGCCAAGTTCATACATACTGGTGAGCCTGTAAAATTACAATAGAGTGGAAAACATGTCCAATTGCTTCCTATATTGGGTAGCCTTGGATAACTTGGTTACTCAAGTACTTAACCTTTTGTTACAATTGCCTAGAGTATTCATGACTGTAGCAGACAATAAAGGTCTGTGGCTACCTAAACCCTACAAAGACCCAACAAAGAAAGAGAATTTCAGGCCAATCTCCCTTATGAACATTGATGCAAAAATAGTCTACAAAATACTTACAAACTGAATACAAGAACACATCAAAGATATCATCCACTATGACCAAGTAGGCTTCATCCCAGGTATGCAGGGGTGGTTCAATATACGGAAATCAATCAATGTGATCCACCGTATTAACAAACTGAAAGAAAAAAAAAAACACATGATAATCTCTCTAGATGCTGAAAAAACATTTGACAAAATCCAACATCCATTCATGTTTAAAGTATTGGAGAGATCAGGGATACAAGGCACATATCTAAACATAGTAAAGGCGATGTATAGCAAACCTATAGCCAACATCAAACTGAATGGAGAGAAACTTAAAGCAATCCCACTGAAATCAGGGACAAGACAAGGCTGCCCACTCTCTCTCTATCTTTTCAACATAGTTCTGGAAGTCCTTGCTAGAGCAATAAGACAGTTGAAGGAGATCAAGGGAATAAAAATTTGAAAGGAAGAAGTCAAATTATCACTATTTGCGGATGATATGATAGTATACGTGAGTGACCCCAAAAACTCTACCATGGAAATCCTACAGCTGATAAACACCCTCAGCAAAGTGGCCAGATACATAATTAACTCAAAAAAATCAGTAGCCCTCCTGTATACAAAAGACAAAAGGGCTGAGAAAGAAATTAGGGAAACAACATCCTTCACAATAGCCACAAATGACATAATGTACCCCATTTTTAATCGGATTACTTGGTTTGTTGGGGTTTAACTTCTTGAGTTCTTTATATATTCTGGATATTAGCCCTCTGTCACATGTAGAGTTGGTAAAGATCCTTTCCCAGTCTGTAGGCTGCTGTACCATTCCTAGGCATATATCTGAACGATGCTCAAGTATTCAAAAAGGACATTTGCTCAACCATGTTTGTAGCAGCTTTATCCATAATAGCCAGAATCTAAAAACATCCTAGATGTCCCTCAGCTGAGGAATGGATACAGAAATTGTGGTATTTTTATACAAGGAAACCATGAAATTTGCAGGCAAATGGATGAAACTATAAAAGATCATCCTGAGTAAGGTAACCCAGAAAGAGAAAGACACACATGGCATATTCTCACTTATAAGTGGATGTTAGATATATAATATAGAATAAACATACTAAAATCTCTACTCCTAAAGAAGCTAAATAAGAAGAAGGACTGTAGGGAAGATGTTCAATCCTCATTTAGAAGGATGAACAGGATAGACATAGGAAGCAGGTGAAGACAGGGAACAGGACAGGAGCCTACCACAGAGGGTCCCTGAAAGAAATTTCCCTACAGGTTATCAAAGCAGGTGCTGAGAATCATAGCCAGTATTTGGGTAGAGTGCAAGAAATCTTATAGAAAAGGGGGATATAGAAAGACCAGGAGGGGCAGGAGCTCAACAAGGAGAGCAACAGAACCAAAAAACCTGGGCCCAGCAATCCCTGCAGATACCAATACCCCAACTAAGGACCATGCATGGAGAGGACCTAAAACCCCTGCTCGTATGTAGCTCATAGTGTCAGTCTACAAGGTGGTTCCCTAGTAAGGGAAGCAGGGACTGTCTCTGGCATGAACTAAGTGGCAGGCTCTTCGATCACCTCCTTAACAGGCCCCAGAGGAAGACAATGCATCTAGTCCTGATGAGACCTGATAGGTTAAGGTCAGATAGAAGGGGAGGAGGTCCACCCCTATCAGTTTGACTAGGGAAGGGGTATAGAGGAAAAGAGAGAGAGAGTGGGTGGGACTGGGAAGAAATGAGAGAGGGGGCTACAGCCAGATTACAAAGTGAATAAATTGTAATAAATAATAAATAAGTAAATAAATAAATAAATGAAAGAAAGAAAGCAAACAAAAGCAAATGAATATACTTAAAATCCTAATCTGATTTGGAAATAAAATACATACTTAAAAAGAAGTAAATGTCATAAATTTTATTCTTTTTCCAAAGAAGATAGTAAAAAAAAAAAATATCGAGTAATTTTAAATTATAGTTATTCACAGTGAGTTCATTATCTCCACTCTCAGTTTCTGCACAATTCCTTTAGACACTTTTTCTAAATATTAAATTCAGATGGATATATTTTAAAAAATCATATTGTGGAGATTGTATTAACTTGTGACCTATTACAGAATCCTGTTAACTAAGGCATCTTTCACATTAAATGTAAAGTGGGCTTCTCCTTCCTCATCTGTCCTAAGAGGACACTAGATTAGAAGGAGGTAACAAGGACAGCAGGGGGAGCACTCAATCACCTTGCTTTGGATTTTCCTTTTAGCACCAGCAATTGGCCACCATTCTGTCCATGTGCTGAGAGGCTATATGCACAGACTCCTTACGAATAAATCACAAAAGAGATTTTCAACAGTCACATTCGAGTATAAAGGCAATCAGTACTTACAAAATTCCATTCTATTTTAGATAATTCTCTGTTAATATTTTATGGCATATTTTTCTTAATACTAGTGTTAAATAGTAGCCAAAACAATGTTAGTCGTGGATTTGTTTTTCAGAAATAAATCTCCACAAATACTGTCTCTTTATTCTACACTACTCCTCGTGAAACTATATGGTTTCTCTTCAAAGAAGCAGCCTTTTACACAATCACATATATCTTGTTATATATGTTCTGGCCTCGCATAATACTTATGCCACTGAAGGGATATAATTAGAAAACAGAGCAGTTAAAAATCACAAATGGCAGTCTTTGCAACTGTCAGCAATTTTTCACTTTGCATATGAGAATATTTGCTAATTGGATTGATTCAGTGTCTAGCTACAATTATTGCCACTTTAGGGAAGAATTGCCATGACAAACTGTGTTTTGTTCTAGGAGGTGAAGCCCACAGTTAATAAGAATTATTTAGAGTACAATCCATATGCATAATAAACTATGCCTCATTTTCTTGATTAAAACTCTGCTTATCAAGAATAATTGTTCAACTAAGTCTTCAGGGATATCTGGTCTAACTACCTGTTTTGAACTATTGGTAGATTATTAGCTTCAAAAAGTGTTTTAGTCATGAGGCCAAAACATTACAGCTAATTTTGTGGCATTTAAAAGGAACACAAATACCAACTTCTCTTAATAATAGCAGGTGGCAGAGAGTCACAGCAGTGTTTAAATTCTTCTTCCTAGCAGTGGAACACACTCAGGGCCCAAGAGGACAGAGAGGGCACCCAATAGCATGGAATCCACTTATAAGCTACTTTTAATTGTGTGCAAATATTGTATTTACCATAGCACGTGTTTACTATAGCTTACCAACATCAATAGTATCTCCATGGTAAGAAATGTCCACACGGAGCTGCCAGCATTCTTGTGTCTAAACAAGGCATTTTCAGGTAGAGAAATGTGAAAAGAAATCTGTCACTGAAATTATTTTTCAATATTACCTGGGGGAGCACTCTCATCTCCCTTTAACAGGGAGATGGGAGAGACATTTTAGTGGAGTGTACTGAAGGACAAAGGAAGAAAAAAAAAAAGACACCACCACCAACAAAACATTAGCTAGAGTAAACCTGAACCCTATGTGAATTCACAGAGCAGAAGCCCTTCTCATTTTTAAAACCTGTTCATACTGAAATGCAGAATTTATAACAAAAGGTGGGTTTCATTTTAAAATTTATCATTATTTAATGGGGAGGAAAAATGATTTCCACAGTTTGGTAGTTAAGCTCGTTGGGTAGTTAGGCTCACTGTCTTTTTGTCTGTACTATGGGACTTACAGACTATGTGGAGACCTTTTGCCCCATTGTCATCTGTTGAGGAATATCTTGTGTACGTATGGAATCATCACATGTGGCCTATAACTGAGGCAGGAAATAGGAAGTGGGACATTTAGCAGGCAGAAAAGATTCTGGGATAGAGCCACTTGCCAGAGATTCACCCTGGCAAGATGTGAGGATGACAGGCACATGGTGCCTGAGCAGAGATAACCAGTTATGTGGTAAAATGTAGATTAGTAAAATGGGTTAAGTTACAAGTTAATCAGAAAATTGCCTAGCTATTTGGCAATAATATTTTGAGTCTCATGAGTCATTATTTTGGGAGCCTGTTTTGGGAAAAATTCCCCCCCACACCATATAAATGTAACACATTTTCTGTATCCATTGGTCAGATGGTAGATATGTAGCATTTTTCCAATTTCTCGATATTATGAATAATACAACAGAGAATGATCAAGGGTGATCAGTTTAGTTTCATTTGAATGACTTATCTATTTGTTAGAATAGTCAAGTCACCCACTATCACTGTTTTAGGAGTAACATGGTTTATCATTACTGATGTTTCTTTTATGGACGTGTGTTCTTGTGTAAATATGTAGAACTGCCAGGCATTGTGCAGATAGATTTTTACTTTAGTGATTATGTACTGTGCTCTGTTTTCCCTTCCAGTTATTTTTGTATTGCTGAAGCAATCTGGTCCAGGGCTTTTTTTGGAGGGGAGACTGTTAATGACTGCTTCAATTTCCTTGGGAGATATAGGGCTATTCAGTCTTTCTACCTGATCTTGGCTTAATTTTGGTACATGGAATCTGTCAAAAAATTATCCATTTCATTTAGATTTTCAAATTTTGTGCCATATAGGCTTTTGTAGTATGACCTAATATTTGTTTGGATTTCCTCTGTGTCTGTGGTTATGTCCCCATTTTCATTTCTGATTTTGCTGATTTGGATAGTTTCTCTCTGCTTTTGAGTTAGTTTGGCTAAGGGTTTGTCTATCTTGTTGATTTTCTCAAAGAACCAGCTTTTTGTTTCATTGATTTTTTGGATAGTTTTATTTGTTTCTAATTGATTGATTTCAGCCCTGAGTTTGATTATTTCCAGCTGCCTGCTGCTCTTGGCTGTATCTGCTTCTTTTTTTTTCCAGGGTTTTCAGTTGGGCCATTAAGTTGTTTGTATGTGATGTTACGAATTTCTTCTTGTAGGCACTTAGTGCTATAAATTTTCCTCTGAGCACTGCTTTCAATGTGTCCCATAAATTTGGGTATGTTGTGCCTTCATTTTCATTGAATTCTAGGAAGTCTTTAATTTCTTTCTTTATTTCTTCCTTGACCCAGCTGTCATTGAGTAGTAAGTTGTTCAGTTTCCATGTGCATGTCGGCTTTTTGTTGTTTCTGTTGTTGTTGATGTCCAGCTTTAGTCCATGGTATTCGGATAGTATACAAGGGATTATTTCAATCCTTTTGTATCTGTTGAGGTTTGCTTTGTGACCCACTATATGGTCTATTTTGGAGAAGGTTCCATGTGGTGCTGAAAAGAAGGTGTACTCTTTTGAGTTTGGGTGAAAAGATCAGTAGACGTCTATTAGGTCCATTTGATTTAGGGATTCTGTGAGTGCTTTTATTTCCCTATTTGGTGTCTGTCTAGTTGATCTGTCCCTTGATGAGAGTGGGGTGTTGAAGTCTCCCACTATTAAGGTATTAGGATCAATGTATGATTTAAGCTGTAATATTGTTTCATTTACAAATGTAGGTGCTCTTGTATTTGGGGCATAGATATTCAAAATTATGATGTCCTCTTGGTGGATTTTTCCTTTGATGAGAATATAGTGGCCCTCCTTATCTTTTTTTATTAACTTTGGATGAAAGTCTATTTTATTAGATATTAGAATGGCTACTCCAGCTTGTTTTCTGGAACCATTTGCTTAGAAAATCATTTTTCCAGCCCTTTACTCTGAGGTGGTGTTTATCTTTGTTGCATAGGTGTGTTTTTTGGATGAAACAGAATGTTGGATCTTGTTTCTGCAACCATTCTGTTAGCCTGTGTCTTTTTATTGGTGAGTTGAGTTCATTGATATTGATAGATAGTAGTGACCAATGCATGTTAGTTCCTTTTGTAATGGAGTCGGTGATCTTACCCTGTTTCATTGCTTGTTTTCCTTTCATTTTTGTTGGGATATTATCTGTATGCCCTGTTTTCTTGGGTGAAGTTGTTTTCGTTGGATTGGAGTTTTCCTTCTAGTGTCTTCTGTAGGGTTAGTTTGCTATGTAGATATTGCGTAATTTAGTTTTGTCATGGAATATTTTGTTTTCTCCATCTATGTTGATTGAAAGCTTTGCAGGGTATAGTAGTCTGGTTTGACATTTGTGATCTCTTAGAGTCTCCATGATACTTGCCCAGGCCCTTCTGGCTTTCATAGTTTCTGATGAGAAGTCCGGTGTGATTCTGATAGGTCTACCTTCATCTGTTACTTGGCCTTTTTCCCTGGCTGCTTTTAATATCTTTTCTTTGTTCTGTAGATTTAGTGTTTTGACTATAATGTGACGTGATGTGTTTCTTTTCTGGTCTAGTCTATTTGGAGTTATGTAGGCCTCTTGTATATTTATGGACATCTCTTTCTTTAAGTTGGGAAAATTTTCTTCTATGATTTTCTTAAAAATATTTTCTGGACCTTGGAGCCTGGAGTCTTCTTTTTCATCAATTCCTATTATTCTTTTTATTCTTAGATTTTGTCTTTTCATAGTGTCCTTGATTTCTTGGATATTTTGTGATTGGAACTTTTCTGATTTTACTTTTTCTTTGAGAGAAGTATTAATTTCTGCAAGTGTGTCTTCAGCTCCAGAGATTCTCTCTTCCATCTCTTGTATTCTGTTGGTGATGCTTACTTTTGTGGTTCTGATCTTTTCTCCAAGTTCTCCAGCTCACGGGTTTTCTCAATTTGTGTTTTCTTTATTGATTATAATTCTGTTTTCATGCCTTGCACCATTTCTTTTATGTGTTTGAATTTGGATTCCTGTCTCTCTACGATGGTCTCTATTTCCTTGTTCATTTCCTTTTTATAAGCCACTAATTTTATCTCTACTTGTGCCTCTATTTGTTTGGTTATGTTTGCCTGTGTTTCTTTAAGGCTTTTGTCTATTTCTTCTTTCTTTACCTCCAATTGACTGGCCAACTCTTTGAAAGATTTGTTCATTTCCTCCTTATGAGCCTCAAATAATTGGGTAATCATGGCTTTAAGGTCATTTTCCTGTGCTTCTGATGAATTGAAGTATCCATCAATTTTGGGGTTTCCTGGTGAAGTCATGATGTCCTGATTTATGTTGGAAGTGTTCTTTCGCCTACCCCTGGCCATTGGCTTATCTGAAACCTTCCCTGTTTGTTTTTGGATTCTGCAGATCAGACTGGTACTGTCTCTCTCTGGTGTCTGGAGAGTTCTTCAGCAAGCTGAGAGACGTCCAGTGTCCTTAGCGTGTGCTGAGGACTAGCTGTACCTGTGGGAGAAAAATACGCAGGCGCAGACGGGGCAAATACAAGTGTGTGTGTGTGTGTGTGTGTGTGTGTGTGTGTGTGTGTGTGTGTGTAGGTGTGCGTGGACGTGTATCTCAAGGGACAGAGTGATGGCTAATGTTGAACCCTTGAGTGTGTGGGAGAGGCTCTGCACTGTATATGTCGCAGGCGCTAGTGATGGTCACTGTGCAATTTCTGGCATTAACTGCCTTAACTCCTCAATTAGACCCACAGAGCAGGAACTTCAATGTCCCAAGTGCCCCTTTGTTTCCCAAAGTGGGTATATGGGTGGGAGGGGGTTCGATGCCTGGCTTCTGTTTTAGAAGGACCCAGCTGGGGATCTGCAGATTCTCAAGGGTGCACTCACAGGCAGGTCACTTGGCAGAGATCAGGTTATCGGAGCTCTCTGCTCTCTGGATTGGCCCTGCTTCTTTGATGTGCTCTGTCAGCTCCATGCTGCTGTCACTGCCAGGTTATGAGGTCTTGCTGCAGCTGGAGATTTCAAGGTGGTCACGTCAGTAGGGATCGGGGTAAGCAGGCTTTCTGTTCTCTGGTTTGGCCCTGGTTAGTCTTAAACTGGAGGGCTGTTGTGCCCTGCCAGCTCAGTGCTGCTCCGCTGCTAGGTTAGAAAGTCCTGTTGTAACTGGAGACTGGGTTGCTAGTCCAGATGTTTTCTGGGAACTCCTGGGGTCTCTTCACTGTGCTCTCCCAGAGCCTGGTGTTCCTAGCTAGTGTGGCATTTCTGCCTGGTCTGGGTGAGTATATAGCGAATTTTCTGTCACTGTGGGTTTGGGCGGGCTGTACTGTCAGTGATAGCGATCCTGTGGAGCTAGTATGGCGTCTAGCAGACTTGGGCCCTGGGAGGATGGCGCAGCTGGCGCGCGGATCTGGGACTCCAAGACGGGTACTGCTGGCACTTGCCGCTAAAGGGCTTAGATCTCCGCCTCAGCCGCTGCAGACCCCAGGCAGTTGTGTCTTCCCCAAACAAGTCTCCGGGTGACCCGAGACCAAAGTTTTCACCTCCTGCGATGTTCCCTGTTATTTAGGAAGCCTCACCGTTGTTTTCCTGGGTTAGAGGTCCTTCCACGCACCAACTCAGATAGTTAGCACTTCCACAGCTCAGAAACTGTGTGTGCTAGTCACCATCTTGGCTCCACCCCCCCATTTTTTTATTCTTTATTAATTACACTTTATTCACTTTGTATTCCCTCTATGGTTCCCTCCATACTCCTGTCCCATTCCCTCCCTTCCTCCCCCATCTGCTGGCATGCCCCTCCCCAAGTCCACAGATAAGGGAGATCTTCTTTTCCTTCCTTTTGATCCTAATCAATTAGGTCTCATCAAGAGTGGCTGCATTCTCTTCCTCTGTGGCCTGGTAATGCTGCTTCCCCCTCAGGGGGAGGTAATTAAAGAGCAGGCCAATCAGTTCATGTCAGAGAAAGTCCATTTTCCTATTACTATGGAACCCACTTGGACCCTGCCATGGGCTACATCTGTGCAGGGGTCTTAGGTTATCTCCATGCGTGGTCCTTGGCTGGAGTATCAGTCTCAGGAAATACCCCTGTGCTCAGATTTTTGGTTCTGTTGCTCTCCTTGCGGAGTTATGTTCTCTCCAGATCTTACTGTTTCCCACTTCTTTCATAAGATTCCCTGCACTCTGCCCAAAGGTTGCTCATAAGTCTCAGCAGAGGTTCTTTGTGTCAGGCTCCTGACTTGTTCCCTCTTTTCTCCTTCTGATGTCCATCCTCTTTTCCTTTCTGGAAAGGAATTGAGCATTTAAGCAAGATTCCTCTCTCTTGATTAGTTTCTTTAGGTGTACAGATTTTAGTAGGTTTATTCTACATTATACATCTATATGAGTGAGTATATACCGTGTGTATCTTCCTGCTTCCGGGATAGCTCACTCAGGATGATCTTTTCCAGATCCCACCATTTACCTGCAAATTTCATGATTTTCTTGTTTTTTATTGCTGAGTAATATTCCATTGTGTAGATATACCACAATTTGCAGTTTTAATAAACTTTTAAATCTTTCTTTTTTATGTAAATTTAGTGTTTTGAATCTAATGGATGGTGGTGAGTTTCTTTTTTGGCTAAATTTTGTTAATATTGTAGCATGATATATACTTTTTTCTTTAGATTGAGACATTTTACTATGATTTTGTTAAAATAATTTTTTGTAATTTTGACTATTTGTTCTTCTTCTTATATACCTATATTAATAGGTATATAATTATATAGGTCTGGTCATTTCATAGTGTCCAGATTTTCTGGATGTTTTGTGTTTGAATATGTTTTCATTTAACATTTCATTTTATTGGCTTTTCATTTCTTCTACCTTGTCATCTCCCTTCTATGTCTTTTCATTTTTAATTGAAGTTTACCTACAAATTTTTTGTTTGAAATCCTGAAGTTTTTGTATTCACTTTTACTTCAGTTTAAGTTTTCTTTTAATGATTCCATTTCCTCATTAAATTTTACTTTCCTTTTGTCTTATTATTTTTATTGTTTCATTTATTTAAAATAATCTTCTTTATGCTTTTTATTCATATCTTATTGTCTTTGAACATATTAATACTTGTTATTTAGAATTTCCTGTCTTATAATTTGTATAAATTGCTCTTCTCATGGCCTAACTAAATAGAGCTGATGGTTTCTCAAGGAAGCATACAGTCTTGGTTGTTCATATTTGTGCTTTGGCTCTGGGATGTGGACATTTGGCTAAACTATTGTTGATGTTTTAGATGTGTCTTGGTGTAGACAGTCTAAGTTTTCTTGCATGAGTGTTGGTTTGCTGTTTTCCAGTCTGGGCCCTAGACAATGTGGCACTGTATGGTCCCTGCTGGAGAGCAGTTCTGCAGGCTGATGGGGATTCGTACTAGATGGACTAAGAGGAAAGGCTGAAAGGGATGGTAGGGAAGAAGACTGGGGACTCTGGATTCTCACCAAAGCTGAGGGGAGGGGCTCCCACAAGAATACCTCACCAGTACTAAGAGAATATCATGGGAGATGGTAATCAAGGACAGGAACATGGATGCTAGTCCTTTACCTGATTTCAGGCTCACAAGTCAGCTAGAAGTTCTACAGAGTGTGCAAGGGTGAAGGTGCTGGAGGAAAGGCTGAAAAGGGTCCAAAGATGAATAGGAGAACCGTGAAGAGCATATATTCTTACCATGTGCCCATGAGATATGCCACGAAATAGTTGGCATTCTACAGTATGGCTCACACAAGCCTTAACTGTGTTAAGGAGATAGATTTATACAAATACGTTCCCTGAATACAATGTAGCAAAATTAGAAGTTAAAAAATGGAAGGTCTATCAAATATGTTAAGATTATACATTGTTACTTGACAGTAGAAAAAGATCAAAACAAAAAGTCATAAAGTTTTAGAAAATTGTGTAGAAAAAAATAAATGATGCACTATAATCATACAGTACATCTGGGACAACAATGAGGGAGAGATCGACATCTTTTTTTTTGCAGAAATAACTGGAAATGTTTATTTACATTCAAATAAACATATGAACACTTTTTGTTTTTCTACTTTTTAAAATTTTATTTTATTTTTAATTAATTACAGTTTATTCACTTTATATCTAGCTGTAGTCCCCTCCCTCATCCATTTCCAATCCCACCTTCCCTTCTCCTATGCCCCTCACCCAGTCCAAAGTAGGGAAGTCCTCTGCCCCTTCCATCTAACCATAGTCTATCAGGTCTCATCAGGACTGACTGCATTGTCTTCCTCTGTGGACTGGTATTGCTGCTCCTCCCTCAGATGGAGGTGATCAAAGAGCCAGCCCCTGAGTTCACATCAGAAACAATCCCTGTTCCCATTGCTAGGGAACTCTCTTGGATCTATTAGGTGCCCATAGGAAAAAAAAAATCCTTAATGCAATTAATCAATGTCTACTTGAGGACTTTCAGAAAAGGGCAACCAAGGAAGCTCAGAACAGAGAAATTAAACTGATCAGGATCTGAATGCAAGTTAATGAATTAGGCAAGAGAAACTACTAGTTCATTGAAAATATTAACAATATCATAAAAGAATTAAAAAAAACAGATTTCTCAAAATGAAAACAAAACAGACTCACATTATGAATATTGTGAATTAAAGATGTCCTCACTACTAACCTTACATTTATAAAATGAAATGTGAGAAATATATAATGAAACATTAAAGGCCTCAAATCTGATAATTTGCAGGAAATGGAAAATGTCGTAGAAAGATTTAAGCTGCTGAGGGAGTAAACTACCCCCCAAAAATTCCTGTTAAAGGTAATATATTGATTAATATAATCAAAAAATGTAAGAATAATTAACACTATTTTTTTTCCAAACAATAAAAAGATCAAAACAAAACAACCCATAACTCTTTCTGTGAGCCTCGGTTAACATGTAAGTAAAAACTAGGCAGAGAAAAAGCAGAATACGTTCTTACAATTATATTCTTATAAATATATACAAAATGGATAATTTATGTTTATTTCACCAAACAGTTATTATGACTTTATGCCAAATATTTAAAAATATTTTTGTGGCTTTTTTTAAGTGCACAATACATTTCTTGCTATCTACAGGACCCTTAGTATACAAAAATAAGCCCATCAGAACTTCTAACTTTGATATAATTACCACTTAAAATGTATTAATAAATTATTTGCATCCCTTACCCTATTTTTCATAGCTTCTGCTAAGCACCATTATTCTGCATATTGCTTGCCTGGGAAAAGACCAAATCAAAAAGCTGAAATATTGTTTAAATTAAATGTATATTGCATTTGCAACTAGTTAACACAGAACCCTCTTAAGTTGAATCACATAGTAAATCATAATTTCATTAGTAATTTCTCTTTCTTGTTATATGATATGTATAGCATACATGCATGCATTTAATTTCTCTTGATGTATAGATTTGTAGATTTATGTATGTTGTACATAAACATCAAAATTATTAAACCACCAGAAAAGAATCTTTCCATCGTACCTTTAGCTTCCATAGGTTATTGTGTTTACCACATTCATTTTTCTCCAGTGGTACTCATGCTTGTTTTTTGTGTCTATGCATTATCTTTATCTCAGGTACCAGAGAGTTGAGTTTGATCTGTGAATTGTGTGTTCATGTGTGTGTGTGACTGTGTTGTGTGGGTGGGGGGCGTGTGTGTCTATATATGTGTGCTGTGTGTGTGTAAGTTTTATATTTAGTCTACTTAATGTCACTAAAAAACTTTCTATTCTCGTTATTTTGTAAATTTCTCCCAAACTCTCTTCAAATGCCTTTTTCATCTATTCTCTTTCCTTCTAATTTTTGTTTATATATGTGCTTTATTGCTCCTGGGATCTTGGATGCTCTCTTGTCATCTTCTCCTCCTGCTCCTGTGCCTCCTATCATCCTTGTCTTCCTTCTACTTCCTACCTCCACTCTCATTGTCCCTTCCTTATCTATATTTACTTTCTTGCTTCCTTTTTCCTCTTGGTGTTAAATTTCATTAGTAGTTATTACTTAAACACTAACCTACTGTTTATTTCATTGGTTTTGGCTTTATCAACATTTTCATTTATACCTCTCTTATAAATGTACATCCATTATATATAATATTATATATGTACATACACTAAAATTTCCACTCATTTTATAGTGTCCTTTGACAAAATTTTCCTTCTTTTCTTTTAAATGATTGATCACTCTTGCTTTCTTTGTTAGGTCTTTTATCCAACAAGTAATACTTACTTTAAATTCTGTAGAAATTTGAATGTGTGAATCATATATAAGTCTAGTTTGTTGACTGACTTATTTTTGGGGGGTCTATATACACTTTTTCCTTCTTTGTGTGTCTCAATGAAATACAGTCACATTTTTAAAATAGTAGAAATGCCATTGGTGCCTGGAAATGACATCATAATTCTTCCTTAAGCCTTTTATGTCTGACTTGATTCAACAAACCATATCAGTGATATGACTTTTTTCTTCATTGTTTCTATGCTTATCCTGTGTGTGCCACTGCTACAGATGCCTCAAATATCATCCAAATCTTTCCAAATATCCTTAGTGCCTATGAGTAAGACAGTTTCTTTATCCTACTTCGTTCTATCTCCCTATGTAAGTGTTGTTACCTGCCATTCCACACCACATATGCTGGAAATCTGTAAATCATGTAGTATTCTTCTTTATTTCAGTTTTTCCTTGAGGGCTGAGACTAGGATTTTTGAAGATATTGCCCTTACCTAGTGCCAGATTTTTCTAATTGTCTGGCTTTATGAATTCCTCCAGTTCTTCCAGTGTAGATATAGAATATTTGCGTTCATATTTTATTTATTTTACTTTGTTATTCTTCAGTGCAGGTTGTCTTCCATTCTGGCATGGAACAGACTGAGGAAAATGACACTTCACCAACGCTGAAGCTGTAGTCCTGGATGAAGGGAGCAGAAGTACCTAAGATACTTTTTGACTCGCTTTGTGCTCTTCACCATTTTTGTCTTCTGTCACAGGGAATTTTTCTCTTCTCTTCCAGCTTTCAATCAGGTTTTATAATGCTACAAAGGCTGGGAATCTTCTGTGGGCTAACAAACACTGATATAGCAATACCATATTTCCTTGTTAGCATTTCACCCAAACTTCTACCTGAACCATTTTTATTACTGTGTGCTGCCTGTGCATCCCTGAGGATGGAGGTGCTTGTCTTTTGACCATCTTTGAAGTGTATATCTTTTTGTTTCCATTTAGCTTTTCACCCTATGAGAAAGATCTTTGATCAGTTCAAATAATTATGATTCCACAAATCGTCTGGCTTTCATGTTTGTTCTGTTTGGTTTTTGTTGTTTTTATAATGCAGTATTCTCACTTATTTCTGTTTCCAAGTAAAAGCAAAAAGTGATCAGTGATGTTTTAAAAAGGAACTTCATAATGTAACTAATATTTTAATACAATTTATATCAATGTAGTTCCTTGAAGTGTCCGATTAAGTGAGAATACAACTAGAACTGAAATAAATCTAGAGGAAGCTGTCAAGGAGACTGAAGAGGTTACCCTCTATCTAGACAGGAATCCTAGTGGAGGGAGGGTAACAACAACCTACCCACAAAAACTTTGACCCAAAATTTATCCTTCCTTCCAAGTGTACAGAGATAAAGATAAAGCAGAGATTAAGTGAATTTACAACAAATGTCTGGCCCAACCTGAGACTCACCCCATAAGAGAAAGCCAACCCCTGACACAATTAACAATTCTCTGCTATGCTTGGACAGGAGCTTAGCATAGCTGTCTTCTGAGAGGTGCCACCCAACTGCAAATCAAAACAGATGCTGAGACTCACAGCTAAACATTGGGTGAAGTGTAGGGAGTCTTGTGGAAGAGTCTGAGGAAGGATAGAAAGACTTGACTTGGAGTAGCAGGCGCTCCACAAGAAGACCAGAAAAGCCACCTAACCAGGGCGAGTAGGGATTTCCAGAGACTAAAGCTCAAACCAAAGATCATGCATAGACTGGACCTAGGCCCAACACAGATCATGCATAGACTGGACCTAGGCCCAACACAGAAACCTGGTCAGGTTTCATGTGAGTACCCTACTAATGGGAAAGGGGGCACTGTCTGACATGGACTCTGTTGCCTGCTTTCTGATTACTTTCCTCTGGTGGGGCTGCCTTGACAGGCAACAGGGGAAGAGGGCTTGCTCAATCCTGATGCATCTTAATAAACTGGGGTGGTTGATTGGGTAGATAAGTGGGTGGCTCCCCATTCTCTGAGGAATAGTGGAGGGAGGGATTGGAGAAGAGAGGAGGGAAAGATTATGAACAGGATGTAAAGTGAATTAATTAATTAATTAAAATTTTAAAAGAATTTAATATGGTAGAAGGAAAAACAATTTTCTTTAATTTTTCCAAGGTGTACCATCATTCAGTGTTTGCCATTCCTTCCCTTCAATTTCTCCACAGCGTGCCCACGAGCACACACACACACACATTCACACACACAGATACAGACACACACACATTCCACCTCCCAATTCCATATCCCCTATTTTTCTTTGATTTTTTTTCTATGTCTTATCAGTGTTGTCAACATGTGCCTGAATGTGAAGCAATTCATGGAAGCATGTTAGACCTACAAGGAGCTGCACCCTCAAAGAACAATACTCTTCCATTTTCTTGCTGCACTCAACTGCTAATAGCTCCTCAGAGTAGAGTGAGCCACTGAAAGCAACTTTGTCATCAGTGGGAATTTTGCATGGCTTGATCTTGTATGGGCCTGGAGCAGTGAGTTCACTACAAGAGCTGTGAGTTCATGAATACAATGTTCATGTCATATACAGTAGACAGAAATTTTAAAGCAATGCTCAACAACCTCTGGCTCTTACAAATTTTCTACACCCTCTTTTAGGATGCTCTGTAAGTCTTGGATGAAGGAGTAAGATATAGATATCTTATTTAAGTTAAAGTGCTCTGTAGTAAATCTATTTATTTATCTATCTATCTATCTATCTATCTATCTATTTATTTATTTATTTATTTATTGCATTTTGACCACTTGAGAAGTTTTATTTTTTAATTATTTTTTTTAAATTAACTATCTCACCCACTGTAAAATGAAGTTTCTATGATGATGGCTTAGAGCTACAATGCGAATAATATTGATGAATTTTCTCTAGACAGACTTTGTATACCTTCCTTCATTACGGAAGCTAGCCAGTTGGATGGAAGCTCTCATGTCAATAACAGCTTGATTTCTCCATATTACATGACCCAAGTATGTGGCCTATCCTGCAAGGAGATTTGACCATTAAGTTCAGTAAATCATCACTCTCATAGTTTAAGAAATTTCCTGTGTCAAGAAATTATTTTTTAGACTATCCCAAGGTAGGAAAAATAAACCTGAGAAAACATGAAATGTATGACATAGAGCTTAATATACCAACTTCCGTTTACACTATATCCAAGAAATTATTTACATACAGATGAATGAATTACATTCATTTTACATTCATACATACATTAATTACATGAATGATATTAGAATTACAATATCCAGATAAATTTAATGACAGTAGAGAAAATAGAAGCACACATTTTTTTTCATAAAGATATCTTCCAAAGAGCAAACTATCTCTGTTTATGTTTCCATATACAAAATTCAGATACATTAGCAAACAAAGAATTAGCTCTATCAACAAAGCAAATGTTTAGAAATCTGGAACTTGGAGAAATAGAAAAGAATACAAACAAATATATCATGTTAGGTCTCAAGACAAGGACTATTTACGAGAGTTTATTTCCCCTTTCAGTCGCTCCACTCATTTACATGTGGGCAACACTGTTGATTAAACAAACAACTAAACACTATCCTATTAATTCTGTACACTTGTTTCTGCTTGTAAACACTACCAAAGTGTCCTAGATAAATACATCTAAGTATTTACGAGGATTATTTTCAAGATTATATCAAGTTGTTGCATGATAAAACGTGTGGAGTTACTTTCCAACTTAAGGTTCATGAAACAATGAAGATGTTCTTCATGGTTTATCCTACTGAGCATGGGGTAATCGACCCGTGTCTCCATAAAGGAGAAAAGGTCCTTGTTGTTCACCTGCTCGGTCATTTGGTTTTGATGCTCTAAAGTTGGATTCTTCTTACAATGGATGATTAATTAAATTTTACTATTAAAAAGTCAGGTTAGAATTAAAACAATGTTCAAAGATACAACACAGAAATATTAATATATCCAAAAATGTTAGTAGTAGAAAGTGAGAAAATTAGTAAAACAATCACTACCATCCTATAGCCCTGAGCACCAGAAGCCAGTCCTTAGTAAAGGGACTAACTTGACTCCTGAATTAGATTTTATTTTTGAACACTGAAAGTCACCAAACAAGTAACTATTTAGAAACTGCATATTGGCTATTACGAATAAAGTTGCTACAAATATGGTTAAGCAAATGTCCTTGTTGTATATTGTAGCATAATTTGGGTATATGCCTAGGAGTGGTGTAGATGGATCTTGAGGTAGCACTATTCCTAATTTTCTGAGAAAGTACCAGATTGATTTCCAAAGTGGTTGTATAAGTTTAAATTCACACCAACCATGGAGGAGGGTTCCCCTTTCTCCACATCCTCTCCAGCATGTGTTGTCACATGAGTTTTTGATCTTAGCCATTCAGATGGGTGTAAGGTGAAATCTCAGGTCATTTTGATTTGCATTTCCCTGATGAATAAGGACATTGAACATTTCTTTAAGTGTTTCTCTGCCATTCAAAATTCCTCTACTGAGAATTAGCTCTGTACCCCGTTTTTTAATTGGATTAATTGATTTGTTGCACAACCATGTTTGTAGCAGCTTTATTCATAATAGCCAGAATTTGGAAACAACCCAGATGTCCCTCAATTGAGGAATGGATACAGAATTTGTCATACAATTGCAAATGGTGGGAAACTAGAAAAGATCATCCTGAGTGAGCTATCCCAGAAGCAGAAAGACACACATGGTATATACTAAATTATAAGTGGTTATTAGACATATAATATAGGATAATAATACTAAAACCTGCACAACTAAAGAAGTTAAGCAAGGAGGAGGATCTTGGGTAAGATGCTCAATCCTCATTCAGAAAGGCAAATGGAATAGACATCACAAGAGAGAGAAAACAAGGAACAGGACAGGAATTTACCACAGAAGGCCTCTGAAAGACTCTAACCAGGAGAGTATAAAAGCAAATGATGAGACTCTTTGCTAAACTTTGGGCATAGAGGGAAATCTTATGAAAGAAAGGAAGGTTGAAAGAACTGGAGAGGACAGGAGCTCCACAAGGAGAGCAACAGAACCAAAAAATCTAAGCCTAGGTGTCTTTTCTGAAATTGATATTCTAGCCAAGGTCCATTCATGGAGATAACCTAGAACCCCTGAACAGATGTATTGCATGACAGCTCAGTCTCCAAGTGGGTACCCTAGTAAGAGGAACAGGGACTGTCTCTGGCATGAACATAGTGGCTTGCTCTTGGATCACCTCCCTCTGATGGGAGCAGTCTTACCAGGCCACCCAGGAAGACAAGGCAGACAGTCCTGATGAGACCCAATAGGCTAGCGTCATATGGAAGGAGAGGAGGAAATCCCCTATCTGTGGACTGGGAAAGGGGCATGGGAGGAGAAGAGGGAGGAAAGGTAGAATTGGGAGAGGCCAAAGGAGGGAGCTATAGCTGGGATACAAAGTGAACAAATTGTTGTTGGTATAATGTCTTTGTTGAATGTGTAGGATTTATCCTTGTTCATTCAAATGCTGATCTCTCTCTACCCCACTCACTGGTTTCAATCTGAACACTGCATTGTGATGCTTATTTTAAGCATCACCTGTCTCAAGTTTGTGTGAACATGGCACTATTTGTTCTCCATATTGACAATTAAACATCTAGCCAGTGCTGAGCAATGGAGAGAAAAGGGTGGGACATCTTGTTCTGGAGGGGAAGAGAAGGAAGCAAGTGGGAGGAGTCAGAGAAGACTTGGAACCATGAGGAGACATGAACAGGACCTAATGCATGACTAAAAGCAAGTATAATGTGGGAAATTTGAATGGGAGGAACCTATGCAGTCTTAGAGGTTTAGGATGGAGTAACTATTGTCCAGCATTGTGCTCTAGGTTAATTAAATAAATACTAGTCTCTGTGTGGTGAATTGGGTATACAGCTGGTTTAGGAATAACTTAATTAAAAGATAAATCAATAATGAATATTAATATTAAACAACAAAAGGCATACCAATGTGTGGCAGAATTTACAGTAATCCAGCAAGAAGTTAAACAAAAAGTAAAACTACAGAGCAGTTTTTTTTTTCTGTCTTTAAAAACAAAGCAAAAAAAGTTCTTAAACTAGTTGCTCTAAGATTCCTGATTAGACAGGCAGAGCAGCAAGGCTTCCAGCAGGCTGCAGAAAAACAAAAATGATACTTATAAACCTCAGATAGGCAGTTTCTTTAGGAAAAGAAAAAAAAAATAAAAGTATCTCTTTAACAAGGAAGCTTCTCAAAGCCAGACTTTGCTACCCAAGGAAGAAAGCAAAATCCCTTTAGAAGGGGATCTTGCAGATCAGAGATGCAAGCATTTGTGGACCCAATAACTTCCCAGAGTGAGGAAGGAGTCAGGACCCAGCAAGGTAGGCAGAAAAACTACCTCTCCCTGGAAGCAGGGACAGACAGAGAAGCCTCAAGCATCTGAACAGGTAAGGCCTGAAAGGGGAACTTGGTTTAAGCCTAAGAAAATAAAGTCTTTGGGGAAATGTTTTGATATTTAAAAAGATAATTTTGTATGTTGACAATGGAGGAAGACACAATGACACAGTGCTTCTGGATACCATTTGAGTTTGTTTCTCTTAGCATACAAATACGTTTTTCACTGATGATTTCAGTTTTGTATATCCTCTTTGCAAAAGATCAGGATAAGACAGAATTAGAGAAAGAAGAGACTGAAAAAATAGAAGCTAAATTAAAGGCTATAGAACGAAGATTGGGGGACTCTTTGAATCAAAATAGAGAGCCTTCAGAGCAATCCAGTCTGGTACTTACAATAACACGAAAAGAGGTGGTTCTAGATGAGAAATGTCCACAAAGGCTTGAAGATATTGCAAAATGGCAGCCTATTCAGATGTGGGAAAGAAAGTCTTCAGCTATAGGCCAACTCTGTCAGATGGATATTGTATGTATATTCTTAAGGTTCAGTTACTAAATAAAGGCCAATACGCTAAAGTAGAAATGCAGATCCTGTTTGTGTTGTCTTGGAACAAGGTCATACAGTGGCTGATGTGCTCCATTTTACAGAGTTTGGAGAATTGAAATACACGCACCATGCCATAGATTCATATTCAGAACTCCAGTGTGCTTTTGCCTTAAATTGTGGAAAGCGTGTACCTAAGGTTACACATTTGTTAGAGATGGTGAATGTTTTAGAGATGCTCTTGCAATTTGGGGCTAACGGTGCTTCAGCATGTATATCCATTGGAATTCAGTACTTTAGATATTATGGCATTAAACATGTTATAGATATAACATAATCCTACAGGTCAAACTGTTATGAAATATCTAACAGTAATTTAAAAAAGATGGTCATAAAGCATGAGGGAAATATATCTCCGCAAAAATAGATTAAATAATGACTTATCAATTTTAAAATGTTTAAATGAGTTAAGTAGCACACTGCTGAGACACAGTGGAATTTACAAAGGACTGCTGAATTAGAGCAGCATATGAAGGTCCTTAATCCAAAAAGGAGAACAGGGAATGAGTACCACTGAGGAAGAGGTTTTGCAATAAAAATATAAATGTCTCCAGCCAGAACTTCAATAATACATGGCCAATAAATCCTTAGTTATAACATCCTCAAAATTTATTATGCCATTCTTTTAACTGTCATAGATAACATCATTTTACAGTTTAGTTTCATCCTGCACATCTACATTTATAATTTTAGAAATGTATAATGTTTGTGAGAAATTATGTTTGCAGAACAAAAGGACTGGACACCAGAGATGCTGGGTCAAACCCGACAGAATTTGTCCTTCCATCATGCTGAGAAGTTGACACATCTATTCTAGCATCTTGCATGTTCCAGCATTCTGCTTGTTCCTGCCTCAACTGCTTCAATTGCTGTTTCTCATCAGAGCCTGCTCCCAAGAGAGCTTTGAAGAAAACTACTAATCTCAATTGGTTCCACATTTTAGACTGTTCCAAATAAGACTTCTATTAAGCCTGAAAATTTTTAACATTCAAAGACTGAACCACAATTGTTAATGCTTGCTTACTTAACCATTTTTCCTAATTTCCTTTCAGTCCCAACAGGATTTCTGCACCCCAAAATATCAGGTGGAAAAAAATTCATGAGAACGACATCCAATTCCCTTCAAAGGGGGTTGGGTAGGCTTTTGGTTGTTTTCTGGGACTATGAATGTTTATTGTCATTGGGAGGTGGTTGTCCGTTTTTATTGATCTTATTCAGAGAGAAAATAAGGTTAGGATATTAGGTATGCAAGTTAATTGTTAATCAACTCATAGTTATGTCAGACACCAGTCTAACATATTACAGAAGTATACATCCTAGGTTTAACAGATAGATATGATTCTGTAGATAGGTCAATTACATAAAGATGGGTAGTCTTCAAAAACTTCAGAGACCTACAGAATATGGCATTTAAAAATGTCTTTATTATTTTAAAGATTCTTTGACAATGAGAAAAGTCATCTCCTGGCAGCACCCTGCCTACCTCAAAGATGATAATGTTCATGGAAGAACTTCCATATGGAGATGGCTTCAAATGTGGCAAACGAGCCCCCCGGGCAAAAAGAAAATGTCCTCCTATATCAACAGACAGAATCCTTCCAAAACTGGGCAAGCTTAAATACAGGACAAATCAACTGCCAAACTCTGCCAAGACAGGGTAAGCAACTTTTAAATAGTTCCTGCTTCACATATATGTCTGTCAAATAAATATACTGAACCAGAAGGCTGAAGATGATGCTCCAATGTTATAGAGAGTTTTGAGTGACTGTTCAGGCAAAACTGTCAATTTTTATTTTTGGAAGCTGCTAACATGCACTTCCTATTTACTCCAGTAACTAATTTTATTCTTTCTCAAGTCTTTCATGGGGTTGAAGACCAAAGAGTTACAGTTCCACAACTAAGCTTAAGTTGTTTAGAATTTAAGAAAAATATTTTCATATAGGTAATACTAAGAAGGATAAAAGTTAATATAGGCATAGAACTCTAAACTTGTCAAGATGGAATAATCAGATACTTTCTCCTAAGTTGGCCTGGACATTGCACATGTAAATTTTACCTAATAGTTTTCATAACTTTTGTAATTATTATTGTGTTAAAAGAAGAGGAGCGTTTTATAGGACTTAAAAGGGGGAAATGCTGGTATAATGTTCTTTTTTTTGAATTTTATTTTTTTCTTATCAGTTACATTTTATTAACTCTGTGTCCCAGCCGTGTCCCGATCCCTCATTCCCTCCCAGTCCCTCCCTCCCTCCCTCATCTCCACCTTGCCCCTTTCCAAGTCCACTGATAGGGGGACCTCCTCCCCATTCATCTGATCCTGTTTTATCAGGTATCTTCAGAACTGGCTACAAAGCTCTCCTCTGTGGCCTAACAGGACTGCTCCTCCCTTGGGGGGTGGGGAGGCCAAAGAGCCAGTCATTGAGTTCCTGTTAGAAATAGTCCTTGTTCCCCTCACTCTGGGAAACCAATTGGTTACTGAGCTACCACAGGCTACATCTGAGCAGAGGTTCTAGGTTATATCCATACATGGTCCTTGGTTACATGTCAGTCTCAGAAAAGACCCTGTGCCCAGATATATTTGGTCCTTGTAGAGCTCCGATTCTTTCCCCATCAGACTAATTCCCCTTCTTTCTTATGATTCCCTGTACTCTGCCAAAGTTTTGGTCATGAGTCTTTGCTTTGAAAACACTGCTAGTTAGAGTCTTTCAAATGTGCTCAGTAGACTCCTGTTATAAGTTCAATGCACATTCCATCTGTCTTTCTAAATGAGGATTGATCATCTTACCCCATGTAAGCTCTCTTGATTATCTTTTTTAGGTGTACACATTTCACTATGTTTATCACATCTTATAGGTCTATATAAGTGAGTATATGCCGTGTTTGTCTTTCTCTGGGATATTTCATTCAGGATGATCTTTTCTAGATCCCACCATTTGCTTGCAAATTTCATGATTTCCTCCTTTTTGATTGCTGAGTAGTATTCCATTGTGTAAAAATACCACAATTTCTGTACCCATTCCTCCGTTGATGGACATCTGGATTGTTTCCAGGTTCTGGCTCTTACAAATAAAGCTGCTATAAACATGGTTGAACAAATATCTCTTTTGTGTACTTGAGCAAACTTTGGGTATATACCTAGCAGTGGTATAGCTGGGTCTTGAGGAAGCACTATTCCTAATTGTCTTAGAAAGCGCAAGACAGATTTCCAGAGTGGTTGTACCAGTTTACATTCCCTTACATTTCCACCAGCAGTGGAGGAGTGTTCCCCTTTCTCCACAACCTCTCCAGCATGTGTTGTCTCTTGAGTTTTTCATCTTGGCCATTCTGATTGGTGTAAGGTGATATCTCAGGGTCGTTTTGATTTGCATTTCCCTGATGGCTAATGAGGATGAGCATACTTTAAGAGTTTCTCTGCCATTCGATATTCCTCTGTCGAGAATTCTCTGTTTAGCTCTGTTCCCCATTTTTTAATTGGATTACTTGGTTTGCTGCTTTTCAGCTTCTTTAGTTCTTTGTATATACTCAATGTAAGTCCTCTGTCAGATAAAGGGTTAGTGGAGATACTTTCCCAATCTGTAGGCAGTCGTTTTGTTTTGATGACAGTGTCCTTTGCTTTACAGAAGCTTTTCAGTTTCATGAGGTCCCATTTATTGATTGTTGCTCTTAGAGCCTGTGCCGTTGGTGTTCTGTTCAGGAAGTTGTCTCCTATGCCAATGAGTTCTAGGCTGTTCCCCACTTTTTCTTCTAACAGATTTATAGTATCTGGTTTTATGTTGAGGTCTTTGATCCACTTGCACTTTAGTTTTGTGCAGGGTGATAAATATAGATCTATTTTCATTTTTCTGCATGTGGACATCCAGTTGGACCAGTACCATTTGTTGAAGAATGCTGTCTTTTTTCCATTGAATGGTTTTGGCTTCTTTGTCAAAAATCGAGTATTCATAGGTGTGTGGGTTTATTTCTGGGTCTTGTATGCGGTTGCATTGATCCTCCTTTCTGTTTTTATGCCAATACCATGCAGTTTTTATTTCTATTGCTCTGTAGTACAACTTGAGATAGGGGATGGAGATACCTCCAGATGATCTGTTGTTGTACAGGATTGTTTTGGAGATTCTGGGTTTTTTGTTTCTCCATATGAAGCTAAGAATCTTTTTTTCAAGGTCTGTAAAGAATTGAGTTGGTATTTTGATGGGAATTGCATTGAATCTGTAGATTGCTTTTGGTAGGATGGCCATTTTCACAGTGTTCATCCTACCATTCCATGAGCATGGGAGATCTTTCCATCTTCTGAGATCTTCTTCAATTTCTTTCTTCAGAGTCTTGAAGTTTTTATCAAACAGGTCTTTCACTTGCTTGGTTAGTGTCACCCCAAGGTACTTCATGTTATTAGTGGCTATTGTGAAGGGTGTTGTTTCCCTAATTTCTTTCTCGGCCCTTTTGTTTTTGGTATACAGGAGGGCTTCTGATTTTTTTGAGTTGATTTTGTATCCTGCCACCTTGCTGAAGGTGTTTAACAGCTGAAGGAGTTCTCTGGTTGAATTTTTGGGGTCGCTCATATATACTATCATATCATCTGGGAATAGTGACACTTTGACCTCTTTCTATCTGATTTGTATCCCCTTGATCTCCTTTAGTTGTCTTATTGCTCTGGCTAGGACTTCAAGTACTATGTTGAAGAGGTAGGGAGAGAGTGGGCAGCCTTGTCTTGTCCCTGATTTCAGTGGGATTGATTTAAGTTTCTCTCCATTGAGTTGATGTTGGCTGTAGGTTTCCTCTGAGCACTGCTTTCAATGTGTCCCATAAATTTGGGTATGTTGTGCCTTCATTTTCATTGAATTCTAGGAAGTCTTTTATTTCTTTCTTTATTTCTTCCTTAACCCAGCTGTCATTGAGTAGCAAGTTGTTCATTTTCTATGTGTGTGTCGGCTTCTTGTTATTTCTGTTGTTGTTGAAGTCCAGCTTTAGTCCATGGTGGTCAGATAGAATACAAGGGATTATTTCAATCTTTTTGTATCTGTTGAGGCTTGCTTTATGACCCACTATATGGTCTATTTTGGAGAAGGTTCCATGTGGTGCTGAAAAGAAGGTATACTCTTTTGAGTTTGGATGAAAAGATCTGTAGACGTCTATTAGGTCCATTTGATTTAGGGTCTCTGTAAGTGTTTTTATTTCTCTATTTGTTTTCTGTCTAGTTGATCTGTCCCTTGGTGAGAGTGGAGTGTTGAAGTCTCCCACTATTAGGGTTTTAGGATCAATGTGTGATTTAAGCTTTAATATTGTTTCATTTACGAATGTAGGTGCTCTTGTATTTGGGGCATAGATATTCAAAATTGTGATGTCCTCTTGGTGGATTTTTCCTTTGATGAGAATATAGTGGCCGTCCTTATCTTTTTTGATTAACTTGGGTTGAAAGTCTATTTTATTAGATATTAGGATGGCTACTCCCAATTGTTTTCTGGAACCATTTGTTTGAAAGACATTTTTCCAGCCCTTTACTCTGAGGTAGTGTTTATCTTTGTTGCATAAGTGTGTTTCTTGGATGCAACAGAATGATGGATCCTGTTTCCGCAACCATTCTGTTAATCTGTGTCTTTTTATTGGGGAGTTTAGTCTGTTGATTTTGATAGAAACTAGTGACCAGCAATTGTTACTTGCTTTAGATGTGGGGTTGGTGGTGTCACTGAGTTTCATTGCTTGTATTCTTTTTTGTTGTTGTTGTTGTGTAGTTATCTATTTCCTCTGTTTCCTTAGATGTAGTTGTTTTCTTTGGTTTGGAGTTTCCCTTCTAGTAACTTCTGTAGAGCTGGGTTACTATGTAGATATTGTTTAAATTTGGGTTTGTCATGGAATATTTTGAATTCTCCATCTGTGTTGATTGAAAGTTTTGCTAGGTATAGTAGTCTGTGTTGGAATCTGTGGTCCCTTAAAGACTGTATGATTTCTGTCCAGGCCCTTCTGGCTTTCATAGTTTCTGTTGAGAAATCTGGTGTGATTCTAATAGGTCTACCTTCAGAAGGTAGACCTAAAGGTTACTTGGCCTTTTTCCCTTGCTGCTTTTAGAATTTTTTCTTTGTTTTGTAGGTTCAGTGTTTTGACTATGATGTGACGTGAAGAATTTCTTTTTTGGTCTAGTCTACTTGTTGTTCTGTAGGCCTCTTGTATGTTTATGGCCATCTCCTTCTTTAAGTTGGGAAAGTTTTCTTCTATGATTTTCTTGAAAATATTTTTCGGACCTTTGAGCCTGATGTCTTCTTTTTCTTCTACTCCTATTATTCTTAGGTTTTGTCTTTTCATGGTGTCCTTGATTTCTTGGATGTTTTGTGTTTGAAACTTTTCTGATTTTATTTTTTCTTTGAGAGACATGTCAATTTCCGCAAGTGTATCTTCGGCTCCTGAGATTCTTTCTTCCATCTCTTGTATTCTGTTGGTGATGCTTACCTTTGTAGTTCCTGATCTTTTCTCTATGTTCTCCAGCTCCTGGTTTTTCTCTATTTGTGTTTTATTTATTGATTCTAATTCTGTTTTCATGTCTTGCACCATTTCCTTCATCTGTTTGAATGTGGAGTCCTGCTTTTCAATGACAGCTTCTATTTTTTTGTCTGTTTCCTCTCTATGTATCACTAATTGTGCCTCTACTTCTTTGGGTATAATTGCCTGTATTTCTATGAGAGCTTTGTTTATTTCTTCATTTGCCTTCATTTGTGTGGACATTTCTTTGAGAGCTTTTTGCATTTCTTCTCTGTTTGCCTCAATTTTCGTGGTCATTTCTCTGAGAGCATGATTTGTTTCCTCTTGGTTAGTCTCAATTTCTTTGGCTATTTCTCTGATGGCTTTGTTCATTTCATCTTTATGGGCCTCTAATAGCTGGAGAAACATAGTTTTAAGGTCGTTTTCTTGTATATCTAGTGAAATGAAGTGTCCATTGTTTTGTGGGGTTGCTGGTGAGGTCATTATGTCCTGATTTTTGTTGGGAGTGTTCTTACGTCTGCCTCTAGCCATCTGGTTATTTATAATCCTCACTGGTTGTTCCTAGAGATTGTAGTTTGGGCTATGATCCTCTCTTTCTGTTTTCTGGACTGTTTTTTCAGGAAGATGAGAGAGGTTCACTGGTTTGGGAGTGTGTGCTGTGTTTTCAGTTTTGCCTAAGTAAGGAATGTGATGCTGGCGCTATTCGTGTGCGCTTTTAGCGGGCCCAGTGTACATGTTTGGATTCTCTGACTATTTGCAGTGGCCTGCAAGCCACTATTACGCAGTTCTGACTGAGATCCAGGGATTGTTTGCTTGGATTACACTGGTGGACCCGCAAGGCAAAGGCTTCAATGTTGGGGTCGCTATCCCAAGAATCCCTATGATGTCCACACTAGGGGTGTGGGTGGCAGGGATCTCCTCTGGTTGCTTCTGTGGAGAGGCCCTGTGTCTGGGGCAATCTCTCCCTAGAAGGCTCACTCACTCTTTTGCAGGACCAGTTGGAATGCACAGAGGTTCCCCTTGCTCACTACTCTCTCTTTTGGTCCTGCTGCGGAAGTGCATGGGTAGGCTAACAGTCAGCTCTGTGACCCTGTGGCCTCAGGACTCGGTGTCCACCTTTCCTGTGTGCTGCCTCTTTGTCCTTTCCCTCTGCCAGGAGGGGTTATGTTGACTGGTCCCTGGGTGGCGTGGGAAAGAGTTAGGTTGAGTGTACTCAATCCCAGATCCCGGGCCCAGATCTCTCTGCCAGAAGCAGCCTAGCAGTAGAATCTATGTTTGCTGATCCCAAGAGAGTACCAGGTAGGGTTGAGTGTCCTCAGATCCAGAGCTTGGGTTTCTCTGCTAGGGGCCGCTGGGTGACCTGGAGAGAGGGTGCTGTGTCCTTGGCAGCCTGCCTCTCTGTCCTTCTTCTCTGACCTTCCCTTCTGCTAGGACAAGCTTATGGATGTGCTCTCAGGGGAGTGCCAGCAGGGATTGGGGCTTCTCATTAGGATCCTGAGCCCTGAGCCGGCGTTTCTCTGCCAGGGGTCGGGGGGCGCCGGTGATTGGACTTGCTGCTAGACCTTATTGCACTGGACCCAGGAGAATCTCAGGACGTGTAGAATGACCACAGTCCCAGATCCCGAGTTGTAGTTTGTTTGCTAGGAGCAGCTGGCAGCACTGGAGTTCCTTCACTGTGAAGCCGCTGTGTGCTTCTTTATCCTTCTGCTCCACCACGGCAGGGTTATGGCGGCGTTTGGGGGAGTGCCCCAAAGGATTGGGTTTTCTCTGCCCCGATCTCGGGTTGGGGTACAGACAATGTGGTCTGTGACAGATTTTGCTTGTCGCCTATTGCCTCCTCCCAAGAAGGAGTAGGGATTTTGAGCTGGGAGTGCAGCTTCTCTCTGTGCATGGCGGGAGCTCAGTTGTGATGGCGGCAGGTACCTGTGGTCAGAGAGACCTTCCAGGGAAAGACTGGGTGACCCGTGACCAGTCTGGCAACTTTCCTTCCCCATGGGGTTTTTTTGCGACTGGGACTCCTAGTCTCTGGCACCCTTGTGCCCAACGATCAGCCTAGGAAAGTGATGGATACACGCAGGCTTGCGGCACCAGCCAGGAGACCCAAAGCCCAAGTTACCTGGGATCTCTTCCTGATTCTGGCTGGGCAGCCAAGAGTGGAGCAGACTGATTCCCATGTCGTGGGAGCCTCCCCTCACCTGGGAAACACGATCGATTGCTGTTGTTTTAGGGCCCAGGGTTCAGTCTCCTGGTCGCTGCACGGAGTGTGTTGTCCTGCTTCTCAGACACAGTGTTCTCCCGGCGCTGCCATCTTGGATCCTCTTAGGTGCTCATCCTCACCATCCTGTGGAGTGGGTAACTTCCTGGCAGCAAGTGCACAGCTCCAGACTTGAGAGCCCAGTTCTTGCGGTTCCAACATGGACTGGTATAATGTTCTTATGGGATGTACAAGGTTTACCCCTGTCCATTCAAATGCTGGTTTCTCTCCCCCACTATCTGGTTTCAATCTGGACATTGCATTCTGATGCTTACTCTAAGCATTACCTGTCTCGAGTTTGTGTAAACATGCCACCATCTGTTTTCTATATTGTCAATTAAACATCCAGGGAGTGCTAAGCAATGGAGATAATAGGTTGGGTCATCCTGTTCTGGAGGGGATGACGAGGAAACGAGTGTGAAGAGTCAGTGAGGAGAGATCAGCAGGAAAGGACTTGAAACCATGAGGATAGAGGACCTAAGATATGATTAAGCAAGTATAATGTGGGAAACCTGAATGGGAGGAATCTATGTGGGCTTGGAGGTTTAGGATGGAGGAACTATTGCCCAGTATTGTGCTCTATGCTAATTAAATAAATCCTAGTCTCTGTGTGGTGATTTGGTATACAGATGGTTTAGGAAAAACCACTGTTTAAGTAAAAGATACACCAATATTAAATATTAATCACCAACAACAAACTGTAATAAATGAAAAATAAATTATAATAAAAATGTTACAGATAAAAAAAATCACATGATGGATAATGAAATTTCTTACCAAAATGTGTATTGTGTTCTGTGATTTAATGAAAATATAAATTTGGAGGTTTAAATCTGGTCCATAAAATTATGAGGAATTTGTCTAGTGTGTGTGTGTGTGTGTGTGTGTGTGTGTGTGTGTGTGTACAAGTGTGAGAAATAACTGAATGTGTTTGGCTGACTGACTCTATAACTAAGAAAGAGTGAAGCTATGTATTGGCTTCTTTGCTGTAGCTTATCTACTTAGCCAATAACTTTAATATCGTTGTCTATTCTACTTCATTGTCCATAGAATTTTCCTGAAAAATAATAAATATTACAAATGAAATTTTCTATGCAATAACTTCAAAACATACCTTATTTGACTTTTTAAATTATTTTGTTTTTATCTGTAAGAGTGTTTTGACTGCATGTGTTTGTGTGCACCCTGCTTATACGTGGTGCTTAGTGCTTATGGCGGCCAGAGGAGCTGGTCAAATGTCCTTGAACTGGATTCGGGTGTTCTGGAGCCATGTCACAAAAGCTGTCTCGCACTGAGAAAGCTGACATATATAACTCAGAACACAAGGCTATATGCCTCATAAATCCCAATATGGTCCCGGAAAACTGGAAGGTTCCTGTAGAGCCACAGTCCCAACACGAGTTTTGCACACTGTTTCTGACAATCAGGGCAGGAAGCAGCAACAGCTATAACAGGATAAATCAACTGGCCAGTCAAAGGGAAGATTAGGTGAGCAAAAGGGATTAATCCTCTTTGTGCCTTTTCTTTTTACCTAGACTGGTACCTCAGGTGCTTCTTGCAGCTGCCATGGGTCTTCCACATCCATTATGTCAATGAGGACATATGATTGTCTGAGGAACCTAAGCAGGCAATTGTAATTTATGGCAAGTGGACCCAAAAAACAAACTTAGTATCCAATAAGGAAGCTCTTCTAAGCAGAGAGCTCATGCTTCTATTGAGAGTGTAGCCTTAGAAGATAGCCAATTCAGTAATTAGAAACCTATCAACAAGATTAGTACTTGCCCTGTAGCCAGTTCATATATTTTGCCAGTATGTGTGTATTCTATTTTTAGATCCATGCTTTAGTTGTCAGCCACTCTTTAGACACCAGTAAGAGGAAGAATGCTTAGAGAAACATACTCCAACCATGCCTTTAAATTCTTGAATAGACCCTTGGTTTTCTGTTATTCAGAGTAAGGCTCATGAAAGATCAGCCCATCTCCACCAAAGTGCAAGTCTGTTGCTGCCCTGTGCAATGAAATGAAGACAACCCCAATCTCTTACTTGTTTTTCTTGGTGCCCTTATCAGTCATGAGACATGGAAGGCCTTGTGTTCTCACAGGGTACAAAAGAGTAGTGAAGAGCTAATAAGATATGGCTGAAAGAACAGAGTAAGAAACTTAATTTCCATATCATACTAGAAACAGTACCATTTTCCCCCCACAGGAGGTAAACGGAGTACCATAAAAAAGCTACTGTTTCAAGTATTCTGTTCCTAAGTGCTGAGGAATTTTAAATCAGAACATGGCTCCTCTGACAAGAGATCACATCCAAAGACCTTCTAGGTCTATGTGATATAGCTGGACTACAGACATGCCTTTAACCTAGGAGACAGAGGCAAGCGGATCTGAGTTCAAAGACATCATGGTATAGAGCAAGTTTCAGGTAAAGAAATGCTTGGGTCCAGGCACGGTGGTACATGCCTTTAGTCCCAAACAATGAAGGTAAAGTTAGTTTGTAGAAGAAAGCACCCACATTTGAAAGTGATGCCTAATTGAGTGGCAGAAAAGGTGACAAATCACAGAAAGATTTGACACATTAGGATACACCCAACTCTCAGCAGAACACAGAGAAAAGGGAAGCTACTAAAAGGTCAATGTAGAGAGGAGGGAGTTTTACCAGGATAGTAATAGAGAGGTCGCAAAGAGAGAACTCAGGTGAAGAGCAAATGAGTCAGAGAATGAGAAGGAGCCAGGAGGTTTTAGCAGATTGCTTGAGTTAGTTTGAGGTCAAGCAGAGCAATTAAGTGGCCAAGAACAAAAAGGTTGAATAAGTTACTTAAGAGAGGAGGTTGAGCCAGAGCCACTGAGTTGAACCAGCCAGCCCAGAGTTTAGAAAGAACAAGAAAGGGTGAGCATATTAAGCTGTAAGTCTAGAACCAGAAAACATTCTAGGCCTGGGTTAGATTGTATGGAGGCTAGAAACTTCTAGGACTAGGCCTAGGTTAGCAGGGGCAAATCCCTCCAGACAACAAGTGAATCTGGAGAATAAAAGGTACTTTTATACCTAAGCTTTTCCTTTTCTTTTTTTCTTTCTTTTCATTTTCTCTTTCTTTTCTTTGTTAAAGAAAGTACTATGACAAACAGTATAAAATAGTCAGGTAGCCTTTGCTTAAGATTCCAGGTTAAGAAGCATATCAATCTCAGCTCCCCAGCTGAACACATCCTCAGTGTGCAACATTTCCCTTGAAAGCAGAAATGACAGGAAACTTGAAAGTTCATTTACTAATGAGTAAACCGAACACAACTGTCCAGGAAAAGTCAAGGAAAGGACCACAGCACCAGATAGGCATGTCAGAAAATGAAAAGCAATCAAGTCAAGTAACAGAAATATACTGTCACATTAAAACTGAAAAGAATATATAAAAAAAGTACCATAATCAAACATTTTGGATCGACAAATTAAAGAGAGATGTATGCCTTTCTTGCTTGAACTTTTGTAATTATATTAGTTCTTTCAAATATGTATATATTTTTCTTAATTAAAGGTACATTGCTTTTAGCCAGCTTTCAAATAAATGTTTCTCTTTAAGGCTGTGTGTTCACTTAAAAGAGTATTATGATATATTGTTAAGGATGCTGTGTCCCAGGATTGGTCTGGGGCATTATGCAAAGTGATCTCCTCACTTCATCAAAGTAGCTTTGTTAAGAAATTTCGTCCTTCATAGAAACAATTGGAACAATTAATTAGTTTCAATTTTAATTAAATGATGATCTCATTTAGCTCTGATTAAATTACAACAACTAGATAAATCCAGACAGCAGCATTTAGCTAATTTGATTAGATATGGTATTCTTTTCTGTGCTGTCACAGGATGACTAAGAGTTGATGCCAACATATTTCCTAAACAGGATTCTTTGCACTTGACTTGGATTGGCATAAAATGGGGAAGCAAAGCAGAGCAGAGTAGTATCATACACTTTTTTCCTGCATAAGATGCATAGCAAATAAATGGATATGTTTCCCTACTTAAATGCAATTTGAAGTATCAATATATCAACAGGAGAGTTTGCTTTCTTAGGAAATAAATTTGTAAGATCTTTGTAGTTATCAGGGCTTGATCTTGTAGAAAGGCTTGTCCTCCTGGTGTCCTCTACCTGGTGTCCTCTACCTGTCCTCTTTTATTTATTTATTTATTTGTCTCTGTCTGTCATCTGTGCCTAAGAGGACTGAATCGACCTGAATTTCTCAGTGAATTACTCAGTCTTAGGCGAGGACAAGTTGCAGTTACAAAAATAACACTAAATGGACCATGACTGATTGACACTGTTTCTACTAACAAGCTTTCCAGTAAACATTCTAGGATCAGAGAGCAGGCTGCTCAAATTTGAAAAAAAGAAATATGCTCTAGATAGTATGAGCAAGCATAAATCAATTTTATTCCAATAATACGGTAATATGTAAAAATAACTTCTATTTCTTTTTATTTTTTAATGCAGGTTGTCACAAATAGTCTGGAACTGACTATGAAGCAGAGGAAAATTTTGAACTTCAGATCATCCTGCCTTCACCTACCCTATGCTTATGACTAAAGTCTTGCTCCATCTGCTGCATTCTGTACTGCTGAACGAACCCAGAAATTAATGAATGCTTGGCAAGTAGTGTCACAACTGACCTGCATCCTTCTTCCTGAACAGATACAGCTTCTCCTAGAGCTTTATAAAAATGCTCAATACATATTAATGAAATTAATATTCTTATTAATTCTGACATTTATTCTAAACTGATGGAAACAACAAATAAGTCATTCTCAAAAAATATTCTTTTGAGTTATTTATTGAAGTCATTTGGAATTTATAGCTCTTGCCCTCCAATAGGTGGATCCTAAGACTAGAACTCAGATTTCTGAAGTTAGTGGCACGTTTCCTATCCTAGGGAGCCATTTAACCATCCCGCAACGAGACTCACCATTGTTTTAATGATTTATTCATTTTTATGTGTGTGAATATTTTGACAGTATGTATGTATATGTACCATGAATACTACTGGTACCCTTCACAAGCAGAAGAAGGTGTTATAGTACTGGAATAGCCAAACAAACCCTTCAGTCACTTATCTCAGTCATATATGGATGGCTTATTGAATGCAACACCCCAAAACTGACCATGGTTGGGGACACAGTGGACTCAAGAAGCAAACTATGTCACCAGCCTGTTTCTAAGGCAGGCTTTCTTTAAACAAAAATGGTAACCAGGTAACAACCAGGTAAGCAGGTGTAGGAAGCAAGGGGAGGGCAGCATTACATTATTTTCATTAGCTAAACACATTGTTTCCACATAACTTTTAATTTTATTGGTCTTGCAGTTAGGCACTTTACACAATGCTGCAGCAACAAAGTATACAAAATTGAAGTAATGAAGCCATGGAGACATAACAATGTTATTCTAACCTTAGGGAGTGTCAGCATATTAATCATGAGGAGACAAAGCTTGAGAACATGAATTTAATTTTACCTTATAATCAAAATGAAGTCTAAAGACAAAAATGACTATTCTTATGTTAAGCAGTAAGGCCTTGACATGTCTGGACATGTCTCAATGTTGGTGAGCCTCAACAGAAGTCAGTGAATCTTCTGTTGGCTGAGTTATTGTTTGCATGATGCTCATGCTGGATTTAAATGTGGTTCCTCTCTGCAAGAGCCACAGTGCTCTTACCTGCTGACCTATCTCTACAAACCCCAGAGTGGGTTTATTTATGACATTCATCCATATATATTGTTGTGTTTTACTACCTCTTTACTTATTACTGTCCTCATTGTTACATCTCTACATATGTTGCATCTATATATATACATACCTGATATAAATGATGATATACATATCATCGCATATGTATGTATGTATACATACTATTATGTAAAATGAGAGTTATACTTATGTATTGACATATTATATTTCAGTAATTTATTTGACATTTCAAATCTCAAAAGGTAGTACAGAAAACAAAACAAAACAAAAAAAAACAGACATGAAAGTAGAAGGCAGATTGAAGGGAGAGAAACATGGTACAATAAGAGAGAAAATAAGTGTGGGTAAAAGCAGGTGGTAAATATGATCACACTATATTATATACATGAATCCAGTGTTATAATGAAGGCCATCTCTTTAGACATTTAATATTTGTTAATAAAATGTGGCATATGAATGTAAAAATATAATTTAAAGAGCTGTAGTTTCCTTGAGTCCTGTATCACGTACATTGTGTAACCAACACCGGATCTGTGAATTGCTGTGGAAGTCACACCTTCACAATGATTCTTTGTAAACTAGGTAATCTGTTACAACCTTCCAGCAAAAAGCCTTAGGATAAAAAGAGGAGGGATGAGGGTCTGAAAGGAAGCCATGGCAGGGAAGAGCCATGTTGCTCTTGCGCAGGACCTGGGTTAAGTTTACAGCACAGACATGGTGGTTTACAGCTATGCATAACCTCAGTCCCAGGGATCTGACCTTCTCTTTTGAATTCCATAAGCATTCATGCATAGAACACAAATGCTTACAAGCAGGCAAAACATGCATACATATAAAATAAAATAAATGCATCTAAAAACAATACAAGAAAAACAAACTGACCAGAATGACATGGTGCCTGCCTTTTCAGATGTCCTACAAACCCCAGAGCCACTGAAAAGGGTGTGTGTGCTGGAGTGTGGAGGGCTGTCACTTAAAAATCACCAACTACGTCATACTTTGTTTCAAGAACTTTGAAGCCAGACATTGTCAATGCAATGCTTTCTCCTTTGTTTGTTTTCAGTCTTTACGTAAAATTACTTCGTATGATCTACATTAACAAGAGGTATTTTCTAGGTTATTTAAACAAAAATTATTTCCCTCTCTCCCTCTTTTCTTTTGTTTTCCCTTTCTTCTCCCTCTGTCCCTATCTTCCTTGAAACATGAATTTATAGCTTCACCTTAGAGTAAACTACTCACTTCAGGGGTGATACTCGGGTTTCCAGTGTAGGCGAAAATCAAGACAATGCTCTCTATTCATATCTCTAAAGTGTTTTGGAATTTTTATATAAACTTTTGTATGAAAAACATAAAATTTTTATCTTTTTTGAAAGCAAAATATAATTGCATGATACTAAACTAAAATACACTTATATAATTTTCCCCGCTGAAGATGTGCTTCAAATGTTGAAACCTGTACTACTCTTCTAGAGATCACAGGCATTTCTATCACCCACATGGCACATCACAATCACCTTTAATTCCAGTTACAGGAGACCCCATGTCCTCTTCTGCACTCCGCAGCAAAGTATGATTGTTATGCACGGGGTATACATGGAGAGAGAACACTCACATACATAAATGAAATTGTATAAATCTCATAATATTAGTTGTAACATTCATAACATCTCTCCCCTTATTAATCCCTCCCTTCCCCTCTACTCCCTCTCAAATTGTTAATGTTTTCTTTTTCCTTTAGTTTTTAATACCTATATCAGTAATACATAAGTAAATAAAGACGAACTGATGAATCTATTTGGCATTGTTTAATACATATGTGATTTCAGGGCTGACTATTTAGTGTTGGATGACTAATCAAGGGACTCATCCTTGGAGAAGGGACAGTATCCCAATCACAACTGTCAAAAATTAGCTACATGTAGTTTTCTCTCCAGGGTGGTGCCCTTAAAGAAGATACCGTTCTGTTTGCCTGTGTATCGACATTGCCACTGTTTAAGTCCTGGTTACACACTCACATTATTGAGGTACAGTTGGTGGCTTCAATTCATATCTTATACAGGAATTACCTACCATCACAGTAGTTCTTTCTTGAGTTATTAACTGCCATGTTTTTATAATATCTTACAAGTAACCATAATTTGAAGATATTTTTTTAAGTCATTAGAGTAGCTTTTTGACAGAACATCATAGCAACTAAGGTATCATGTTCAAGTTTGACCCCAGTGCAGAAAAGCATCAGACCCATAACAACATGTAGGAATTATTACACAAATATAATTCTATGAGATACGAAGTCTAGAATTAATCACTATTTTAAAATTTGAGTTTGTCTTCACATTTCATATTATAAACATGTTATTGAAGCCTTTCCTGGCACAGTATGTAATTAGAATCCTGAACACAGTGCCATTAAGTGGAAGCAAAGCCATTGCTGAAACTGAAGTCCAAGAACAATGTTAAATCAGTACAATATTTATAGAAATATCAGTAGAGAGGACATGAGAAGCATTCATTATTTTAACTAATAAGGGGGCTTAGACTACATTGTGTGATTGTGCCATCCTCCTCAGCGTAATTGGAATGTGATTTAGCAGGCGATAAATGAGTAGCCAAAAATGCACGTAACTGAGGAACAGAAACATACTTCAGAAGTACATGGCTTAATTGATGTCCTGAGGACATGGAGCAGCTGGAGGCTGCACTTCATTATCCTGTTCCTTCCCACCAGAGGAGGTGAGCAGAAGTGCTCTCCAACTGCAAAACCACTGCTTCTTCTCTCTGTTCAGCCACCATTGTACTTCCCTAGCTATGTACTCAGAATTTTGAAAAATTTATCTGCTCCTGAAAGACACAGTAATTCTTCAGAGAAGTGAGATTTTTTTCTAGTGTGTATGTTGAATTACACCTCCAATTAAAAGGCACTGAAGTGCCTCTGAACTGAGATCTCCCCCACCATGGACTGCAGATTCCAAAATTAACTGCAGATGAGTTCATATTTTATATGTGCTGATATTCAAATTAACATCTTCCAGATTTGCACATGGGATTCATAGGAACAGATGAGAAATCAGCCAGAAGGCTGCTGCTCTCATTCAGTAAGTGTGCAAACTCACTTGAGAAATCATTCAAAAGGAATTTCTGACTACCTATAGACAGAGACAGAACATTAGCTGTTGTTTTAATGGACAACAAAGTAATCCAGATTTAAATCACTCTTACAAATTGTTACCAAAACTATTACCTCATAATAACTCCAGACTTTGGGGGGGGGGTGTCATTTAACTAGTAAGAGGAACATGACTAACTCCTGTCCCAAAAGACTCAGAAAAACGTGAATTTGACAACAAAAATTGAATTATTTAGAAAATAGGGTTGAGAGAATTTGGGATTTAGCTCAAAGGTTGTATGCATGTGTAATATTCATTAGGACCCTTGTTTGATCCCACCGGTAAACATAACAAATAGAGTTTTTATGTTCGAATGTAAAACACAGGAAGGCCTTCAAATGAAACATACTTAATAAAATTTCATTTTACGAAGCAAGGTAAAGAAGTGACTGGAAAATTGATGTTTGTCATTTATTCTTTTCAGAAAATCGTATTGTTGTAATGTACTCACAAATAAAAACAGCAAGATAAGGTAGTCAGTAAAACATTTTCCTAGTCCTAAACACTGTACCTCTCTTTCAACTTCCTTATAGTTAGACTAGGAATTCTGAGTCCCAGAGTACCACTGTGGGATTTGCAATTTTACTAGCAATTAGATTCTTATTTACCTATTACCATAAAAATAAAATGCATGACACTGTAAAATAAAAACAAACAAACAAACAAAATAACTATTTGTCTTTCATAAATCATGTGACACCTTGTAAAAGTTATTTTTTATCACCTAATAAAACATTTTTGGTCTCATTTGTAAATGTTATATTCTACCCACACTTACACCAGCTTTGATATTTACATGTATACATTAAAGGCTTGGATATTCATATGGTAGAGAACATAGCACTATTTTCTTTCTTAGTTTGTGTCACCTCATTCAATATTATGCTTCCTAAGTCCATTCATTTTTCTGAAAACTTCATTATTTTGTTTTTCTTTATAGTTGATAACTATTTAAATATATATTAATTCCCTTTTCTGTTGATGGGTGTCTAAGTGGGCTCCATTTCTTTACTATTATAAATAGAGAAATAAGAAACAGAGATGTATGAATATCTCCATGACAGGATATGCCCAGGACTGGAATAGTTGGGTCATATGATAATTCTAATTTTAGTTTGTGAGGAACCTCTAAATTGATTTCCATAGTGATTATTTTGATTTGTACTCCCACAAGTAGCAAATAAAGATCCCTATTTCCACCCTCTCTTTCTAGCATTTGCTGTTAGATTTTTTTTTAGATTTGTTAATGAGAGCTATGGTTGTTTGAATAAAAATGGTCCCCATAAATTCATATGTTTGAAGATTTGATCTGTAGCTGGTGAAACTCTTTGGGGAAGAGGAAGTATATGACTAGGCGTAAGCTTTGCAGTTTAAAGACTTTTCTCATTCCCAATGTACTTTGCTCTCTCTGCATCCATCTTGCTTTGGATTAAAATATGAGATCTCAGCTAATAATACCACTGTGCCTTTGCACTCACATCATAATCTCTATCTGAAACCATAAACCCATTTAACTGATCTCTTTTATAAGTCTCCTTGATTATGGTGTTTTGTTGCGGTAATAAAAAAGTAACTATGCCAAAAGTTTGTACCAGAGATTAGGCTATTTCTTTTTTTTTTTTATTAAATCTTTTATTTTTTTTATTAATTACACTTTATTCATTTTGTATCACCCCATGAGCCCCTCCCTCCTCCCCTGCCGATCCCACCCTCCCTCCCCTTTCTGCATGCATGCCACTCCCCAAGTCCACTGATAGGGGAGGTCCTCCTCTCCTTCTTTCTGATCTTAGTCTATCAGTTCTCATCAAAAGTGGCTGCATTGTCCTCTACTGTGGCCTGGTAAGGCTGCTCCCCCCTCAGGGGGAAGTGATCAACGAGCAGGCCAATCAGATTATGTCAGAGGCAGTCCCTCTTCCCATTACTATGTAACCCACTTGGACACTGAACTGCCATGGGCTACACCTGTGCAGGGGTTCCAGGTCATCTCCACAAATAGTCCTTGGTTGGAGTATGAGTCTCTGGGAAGTTCCCTGTGTTCAAATTATCTTGTTCTGTTACTCTGCTTGTGGAGTTCCCGTTCCCTCCAGCTCTTACTATTTCCCACTTCTTACATAAAATTCCATTCACTCTGCCCATCAGTTGGCCATCAAGCTCAGCATCTGCTTTGCCAGTCTATACTGCAGAAGCTTTCAGAGGCCCTCTGTGGCAGGTTTCAAGGTTGTTTCCTGTTTTCTTCTGGCTTTCAGAGGCCCTCTGTAGCGGGTTCCGAGGTTGTTTCCTATTTTCGTTTTCTTCTGATGTACATCCTCTTTGCCTTTCAGGATGGGGATTGAACATTTTAGTTAGGGTCCTCTCTTTTGCTTAGTTTGTTTAGATGTACAGCTTTTAGTGGGTTTATTCTATATTGTATGTTTATATGAGTGAGTATATACCGTGAGTGTCTTTTTGCTTCTGGGTCAACTCACTCAGGATGATCCTTTCCAGGTCCCACCATTTACCTGCAAATTTCATGATTTCCTTATTTTTCATTGCTGAGTAATACTCCATTGTATAGATGTACCACAGTTTCTGCATCCATTCTTCAGTTGAGGGGCATCTGGGTTGTTTCCAGCTTCTGGCTATTACAAATAAAGCTGCTACAAACATGGTTGAACAAATGTCCTTGTTGTGTACTTGCGCCTCTTTTGGGTATATGCCTAGGAGTGGTATGGCTGGATCTTGAGGAAGCGTTATTCCTAGTTGTCTGAGAAAGCGCCAGATTGATTTCCAGAGTGGTTGTACCAGTTTACATTCCCACCAGCAGTGGAGAAGGGTTCCCCTTTCTCCACAACCTCTCCAGCATGTGTTGTCCCTTGAGATTTTCATCTTGGCCATTCTGATGGGTGTAAGGTGATATCTCAGGGTTGTTTTGATTTGCATTTCCCTAATGGCTAATGAGGTTGAGCATTTCTTTAAGTGCTTCTCTGCCATTCGATATTCCTCTGCAGAGAATTCTCTCTTTAGCTCTGTTCCCCATTTTTTAAGTGGATTTCTTGGTTTCAGGCTATTTCTGTGTCAGACCTGACCATGTTTGGTTTTTCTGTTTTGATTTTTTTTTTTTTTTTTTTTTTTTTGTGGATCAATGTGGAAGACTGTGGGGCTTTGAACTAGGACAGAAATTGAACATGACAAGTAGACACTCATGAGTCATCCTAGCAGGATATCCCCATACAGTAGCTCTGAAGTCTATGTGGCTGTGGAGTTCCACCTCAACAGGTTTCAGAAAAGACCATCTTTTACAACTCTGCTATAAACATTTATAGTAATATTGTAGCAACGAATACTGTAACTTTCAGCCTTTCTAAGAACTCACCTGAAATTAAGTTGAAAAGCAATCATGCAAAACTTGCCATCTGTAAACTCACAGAATGCCTTAGCAGTCATCTTCATTTTCCATACAACGTAACTTCCTACCAGGAAACAAACTTCACAGCCAAAATCTGTGATAGTGGGCTCAGACTCATGGAATTCATTTTGTCTTATCATGTTTTCCATAATCCTGAAGCAGCTGGCCTGCAAGAATGATGCTTGGCCTTTTGGAAAAGCAGCGTGGTCTTCAGTGAGGGGAGCAGGGGCTGTCTCTGACAAGGACTCTCTTGCATGCCTTCTGATTATTTGCCCCTGGCCAGGCTGTGTTGCAGACCAAGGTGGTAGAGTATGTGCTCAGTCCTGATATGACTTGATGTGCTGGGTTGAGTAGTTGGGCGTTGGGTTCCCATTTTCTTAGGGGGAGGGAAAAGGAGGTTCAAGGAAGAGAGAAAGTTGGTGGGTGTGGGAGAAGAGGAGAGAAGGGTCTACCACTGTGATATAAAGTAAGTAAATTTAAAAAAATCAAAAAGTGATAGCAACAGTTAGAGGGCAGTAGCCTTCAGGGTTATTTCCCACATAAATTATATTCTAATTAAAATTTCTTCTCCCTCTACTCTTCCCAGTTCCTCCCCACCTCCTGTCCTGTCCAGATCCACCCCAGTTCTGTGTCTCATTAGAAGACAAACAGCCTTTTAATAGGTAATGATCATGATGATGATGATAAATGAGATAAAACAAAAACCAAAATGTCAGAATTGGACAAAACAAACAAACAAAGAAGGAAAAGAGTACAAGGAAAGGCACAAAAAAAGCACACTTGTTTGCACTCTTAGAAATTCTATGAAACACTAAGCTAGATGCCATAATGTATACACAGAGGATTTGTAAGGTAAAAATAGATAGCTCTATATATTTGTATACTTACATAAAATATAATTAATTTAATTAAATATACAACTTATATATAAATTTTAAAAATACATAGTTAAAGCAAAAAAACAGAGAAATGAAAAGCTGAGATATAACACTGTGAGACAAAGAATCTATAAAGCATACACTGAGTTTATTTTTCATTTTCTCTTGTCCAGTTACCATTAGCCATTCAGCCTACCCTTTAGGAATAGTTTGTTTCTCCAGTGAGACCCATTGGAGAAAAGCAAATATTCATTTGCAAGTGGTTATCAATAGAAATTTTGTTTTAGAGTAGGGATGAGACACCTGTCCACTTCTCCTTTCAGCTCTAGGAACCAATCTGGTGCAAATCTGGGCAGGCCTTGTGCAAGCTGCCTCAGTCTTGCAATTTAGAATGACAGGGAGATCTGACAGAGCATTCAATTGACAAGAGGTGGACTAGCATGGGCTAACCTTCTTTGCCAACTTGTGTACATCTGGAATCAAATAAAACCCAAGCAGCTAAGAACACTGTGAGGAACTTTATTGATTAGATCATTTAACATGGGAAGACCCACCCTAAATGATGGCTAAACTTTCTGGTAGGAGCCCATATAAGAGGATACACAAGAAATAAGGTTTTTTTTTTTTTTTTTTTTTTTTTGGTTGTTTGCTTGCTCTGTGCCTCATTGCCATCAATCTTATTGTTAAATCCACCTGTCTAACTGATGAGGAACACCTTTGCTAGTATTTGAATCTACTGTTTTAGGTTTTCAATGTAGCCCACACAGACCAGCTGAGATGTCTAACCTTGCAGACCAAACAGCCCCTGATTCTTTTGCATCTCTCTTGGAAAACAGCCAGTGTTGGACAAGCAGAACACAGCCTGTAAGTCAATCTCATAAATCCTCTTTGTATATTATTTTATTAACAAAACAGGCAGATAATTATGTTCCTAAGAAAAATTGAGTGGTGACTATTTCTCCTTGCATGTAGTTGATTCATTAGCACTGTCTATAGAATTCATTCATTGGAGTTTGTGAGTAGGCTGCCTTGAACATGGTAAATCAGTGTCAACTTTAAAATATAAATTAACTAAAGTGTTTTTAATTAAGAATATTTTGAAGCTTGGGGAATTTCAGTGAGAAATTACTATGTTCTCAGTAAGTGTTTAAATAAAGGTTTTAGCAAATTCCAAAATAAATACAAAATAAAAATAGAGCTGGAGAGATGGCTCAGCAGATAAGGGTTCTTATTCTTTTAGAGGACAAAAGTTCAATTCCCAGCACCCACTTGGCAGATAATAATCTTCTGTGATAGATCTGAGAGAGAGGCCCTATTCTTAAACGAGGGAAAACAGTTACCAACCATGGTACACAGACATACATGCAGTCAAAACACTCATACATGCAAAATAGAAACAAAAAGCCTAAAAATGAAGTGAACAATAAAGCCAATGTATTATTTAAAAACCTAGCCAGTTAAATATATATGACACCGGAAAATAGATTCACATTAGAATGAAATTTTATGTAAGAAATGGGAAATAGTAAGAGCTGGAGGGGACAGGAACTCCACAAGGAGAGCAACAGAACAAGATAATTTGAACACAGGAAACTTCCCAGAGACTCATACTCCAACCAAGGACTATTAATGGAGATAACCTAGAACCCCTGCACAGATGTAGCCCATGGCAGTTCAGTGTCCAAGTAGGTTACATAGTAATGGGAAGAGGGACTGCCTCTGACATAATCTGATTGGCCTGCTCGTTGATTACCTCCCCCCTGAGGGTGGAGCAGCCTTACCAGGCCACAGTACAGGACAATGCAGCCACTTTTGATGAGAACTGATAGACTAAGATCAGAAAGGAGAGGAGAACCTCCCCTATCAGTGGATTTGGGGAATGGCATGCATGCAGAAAAGGGAGGGAGGGTGGGATCGGGAGGGGAGGAGGGAGGGGCTTATGGGGGGATACAAAATGAATAAAGTGTAATTAATAATAAAATAATAAAAAAATTATAAAAAAAATGTCAGGATTGAAGAGCTAATTGAAATGTTCTAAAATCATATCATTTTGATTTTCTGGATGTAGATGACTATGGAGGATCCACACCACAGCTTTCACTGCTGCTTTTAATTAAAGCATAATGTTGACACATAACGCCAATAAAATCGATTTACTTATATATGTAGTTATTGTGGTTAGTTGGCAATTTACATTCAAACTAATTAAATATAGCACTATGATTTATCTGCCACCATTAATTTCTATTGCTAAATATAGAAGGATAAATAAACAATTGTAAATTTATGTTACCTAATAGGTGAAAGGAAACAAAAGAAAGTAACAGAATGGCTTGTGTAGTTAAGGAATACATGCTAGACATGACATAGAGCTAAAATATGTAATACTGAAAACTTGAAAGTTTATTTTATAACGTTTTGGGAGAAATTATGACTTGATTTTCAATTGATAAAAATCCTAGTAAGTAACAAGATATTGTACTTTATGATTATTTTTAAATTGTAGGAGATTTTCATGCTTATTAAGCTCAGGTATGTTGGATTGTAATCCCTAGTCAGATATATGACTCACAAATAACATTTTTAACTATAGGTTGTTATGCCATTGTTATTTTATTCTACTTTATAAAAATTTGTTAGTTTTAAGTAATAATTATCTGTTTCATTTTTGCTTTAGATTTCTGTTAAATTCATTTAAATAGAAAATCAGGTTACCTTTAATGTGAAATTGTCACTATAGAAACATTTTAAATTTAAGGATCTGTATATCTATCTATCTATCTATCTATCTATCTATCTATCTATCTATCTAT